>NC_057711.1:72003080-72018636 GCF_004010195.1 Chiloscyllium plagiosum
AGACAGGATAGATTGAGTGAATCCTTAGAACTCTAGGTGAGTAGTAAAACTGTACTTAAGAGGTAAATCAGGAGGGCAAAGAGGGGACATGAAATAGCTTTGGCAAATAGAATAAAGGAGAATCCAAAGGGTTTTTACAAATATATTAAGGACAAAAGGGTAACTAGGGAGACAGTAGGGCCCCTCCAAGGTCAACAAGGCAGCCTTTGTGTGGAGCTGCAGAAAATGGGGGAGATACTAAATGAATATTTTGCATCAGTATTTACTGTGGAAAAGGATATGGAAGATATAGACTGTAGGGAAATAGATGGTGACATCTTGTAAAATGTCCATATTACAGAGGAGGAAATGCTGGATATGTTGAAACGCATAAAGTTGGATAAATCCCCAGGACCTGATCAGGTGTACCCTAGAACTGTATGGGAAGCTCGAGAAGTGATTGCTGGGCCTCATGCTGAGATATTTGTATCATCGATAGTCACAGGTGAGGTGCCGGAAGACTGGAGGTTGGCTAACATGGTGCCACTGTTTAAGAAGGGTGGTAAGGACAAGCCAGGGAAGTACAGACCAGTGAGCCTGACCTCGGTGGTGGGCAGGTTGTTGGAAGGAATCCTGAGGGACAGGATGTTCATGTGTCTGGAAAGGCAAGAACTGATTAGGAATACTCAACATGGCTTTGTGCATTTGAAATCATGTCTCACAAACTTGATTGAGCTTTTTGAAGAAATAACAAAGAGGATTGATGAGGGCCAAGTGGTAGATGTCATTTATCTGGACTTCAGTAAGGCGTTCAACAAGTTCTCCATGGGAGACTGGTTAGCAAGGTTAGGTCTCAGTGAATAAAGGGAGAACTAGCCATTTGGATATAGAACTGGCTCAAAGGTAGAAGACAGAGGGTGGTGGTGGAAGGTTGTTTTTTCCGACTGGAGGCCTGTGACCAGTGGAGTGCCACAAGGATCGGTGCTGGGTCCACTACTTTTTGTCATTTACATAAATGATTTGGATGCGAGCATTAGAGGTACAGTTAGTAAGTTTGCAGATGACACCAAAATTGGAGGTGTAGTGGACAGTGAAGTAGGTTACCTCAGATACAATAGGATCTGGACCAGATGGGGCAATGGGCTGAGAAGTGGCAGATGGAGTTTAATTCAGATCAGTGCAAGGTGCTGCATTTTGGGAAAGCAAATCTTAGCAGGACTTATACACTTCATGGTAAGGTCCTAGGGAGTGTTGCTGAACAAAGAGACCTTGGAGTGCAGGTTCATAGCTCCTTGAAAATGGAGTCGCGTTAGATAGGATGGTGAAGAAGGCGTTTGGTATGCTTTCTTTTATTGGTCAGTGTATTGAGTACAGGAGTTAGGAGGTCATGTTGCAGCTGTACAGGACATTGGTTAGGCCACTGTTGGAATATTGCGTGAAATTCTGGTCTCCTTACTATCGGAAAGATGTTGTGAAACTTGAAAGCATTCAGAAAAGGTTTATAAGGATGTTGCCAGGGTTGGCGGATTTGAGCTACAGGGAGAGGCTGAATAGGCTGGGGCTGTTTTCCCTGGAGCGTCGGAGGCTGAGGGGTGACCTTATAGAGGTTTACAAAATTATGAGGGGCATGGATAGGATAAAGAGACAAAGTCTTTTCCCTGGAGTGGGTGAGTCCAGAACTAGAGGGCATAGGTTTAGGGTGAGAGGGGAAAGATATAAAAGGGACCTACTGGGCAACCTTTTCACGCAGAGGGTGGTACGTGTATGGACTGAGCTGTCAGAGGATGTGGTGGAGCTGCTCCAATTGCAACATTTAAAAGGCATTTGGATTGGTACATAAATAGGAAGTGTTTGGAGGGATATGGGCCAGGTGCTGGCAGGTGGGATTAGATTGGGTTGGGATATCTGGTCGGCATGGACGGGTTGGACCGAAGGGTCTGTTTACATGCTGTACCTCTTTATGACTCTATGACTCTAATACGGGGAATGGGCTGGATTCAGTCCTGCAGGTCCATGTTAATCTGTTTGGGGTGTCACTCTAGGAACTGCACAGTTATCAGTCAATGGTCTGTTCAATCTTCATTCAGGGCAGTACTTTGAAGTGGGAGTAGGGACCACAGTCAGTCATAGAGTCATACTGCATGGAAGCATACCCTTCGGTCCAATCAGTCAATGCTGAACATAATCCCAAACTAACCTATTCCCACCTGCCTGCTCTTGACCCATGTCCCTCCAACCCTTTCCAATTCATGTATCCATCCAAATGTCTTTTAATCATTGTAATTGTGCCCACATCCACCACTTCCTCAGGAAGTTCATTCCACAGCGAACCACCTGCAGTGAAAAATCTGACCTTAAATCTGTGCCCCCGGTCTTGAAACTCCCCATCTTAGGGAAAGGAAACTACCAACAATTCTAACTGTACCTCTCATAATTTTATAAACTTCTATCAGGACACCCCTCAACTTCCTTCACTCCAGTGAGAAAGGTCCCAGCCTATCCAGCCTTTCTTTAACTCCTGGGGGCCTGTCCACGAAAGGGGGATTATCAGGGACCACTGCTGTTGGAGGGAAGCTGGGGACCTCCACTTTTGGAGATTGGAGGCAACATGCTGGGATGCAGAGAGGTTCATAATTGTGAAGGAGGGAGATCTCAACATATAAGGAGGGAGAACAATAGAGTTTCGGAGGGAATCTGGTATTGCGGGAGAGGGACTATCGGCTCGGGGGGTAAAGTGGAGAGATGAACAATTAGATAAACAGGCTTGGTGGGAAAATCAAAGCCAGTTGGGCTGATGGGAAAAGCAATCAGGAAGGAAATCTAGAGATATGGGAGTCACCTGAACTGACAAACTAGCCAAGTGACTCATGCCATGAATGCAACTACTGTTTCCTCCCATCCTCCTCCAACTCAAGTGCAAAGTGGAAATGAAAATGGCTTCCACCACACCTAGAATGGATAGTGGGCCCCTGGCGTGCAAGGCAGACAAGTGAAATGCTTCTATCTATTTTCCCATTGCTTAATTTTCCTGGAATCTGCTATAGCTGGATGTCCACTGAGATCAGGAGTCTCTCCCACTTTTACCACCCATCAGCAGTATGTTCGTAGTATACGCATGTAGACAACGAATCCATTTGGTGTGGCCAGCTTCCATGGCCATTAAGACTTAGAGGTAGAAACAACTCCTCTGTGTCAGAAGAACTCTCTGACATTTTAATAACCCTGAATAAAAAGTTCGAGTCACCACACTTAAAAAGGGATTTAAAGGCTTTGGAGAAGATGCAGAAAAAATCCAGAAGAATGGTTCCAGAGCAGAGCAACTTCAGTTATCTGCATAGATTTGAGGAGCTGGGATTGGTTTCCTTAGTAAGAATAACTTTAAGAGGAGATTTTATAAGGGTGCCCAAAATTATGAGCAGTCTTGTTGGAGTTGAAAAGGACAAATTGTTTTTATTGGTGCAAGTACCAAGAGCCAGAAGAAATAGATTTACAGTGATTGACAAAAGAAGCAAAGGTGACATGAGAACAATTTTTTTTTGACACAATGATAAGGATGTGGAATGCTCTGCTTGAAAATACAATGGAGGCAGATTCAATTGTGGCTCTCAAAAGAGACTTGGATGATTAAGACAAAAGCTTGCTGTGCTACAGAGGAAAGGCAAGAGAATGGGAAAGGTGAGTCGCTGCTGCAGAAAGACAGCACTGATATGGGGGTTGATTGGCCTCCTTCGGTACAGTAAGAATTCTGTGATTCTTTAGATTTAGATTTCATCGTCACATGTACTCAAGTAGAAAAGTAAGGGAGTAGAGTGAACCATTTTCAGTGTCACCACGCAGGGCCATCTT
This sequence comes from Chiloscyllium plagiosum, assembly GCF_004010195.1. Classification (NCBI taxonomy): domain Eukaryota; kingdom Metazoa; phylum Chordata; class Chondrichthyes; order Orectolobiformes; family Hemiscylliidae; genus Chiloscyllium; species Chiloscyllium plagiosum. Next base: position 72,006,906 of record NC_057711.1, read on the forward strand.
AGGAATAGGTAACTGGGTATGAAAACTTAAGAACAGGGTAGAAAGAAATAAGGAACAAAGTTAAAAGTTAAACAGTACAGTCACTCTTATTCTAGGTCTAAACACAAGCAAAGGAAGAACAACGTATGACCAATGTGCGCCTGTTCAGTGCAATGCAGACAGCAGGCTGTCTTCATACAGCCTGCTAATTGAAATGATAGCAGTGTACAGCCCAACACAGAGTGCAACAATGAGTGACTATCGTTTAGTGGGAGGGCAAGTTAGTGTCAAGATAATGCTACTCGATGCCAGCCTGCTGTACTGAAAGCTAACTTGCAAATACTATAGACAAGGTGAATTGTGGCCACTTTGGGTGCTGAAAGTGCTCTAGGAAGAATATCTTACCTGCAAGCAAAGTAAAACTGGGTAGAAGGTATGCTCCAATATTTTCCAGATAGCTTCATCTCAATTTAATGTTATGCAGACTCAGACTATTGCCATCATGGATGCCAATGCACAAAAGGGTTTGCTGTCTCTTAGAGTGAATAGTAATATTCCCTCTAAGAGGTTACTGAGAATGCTGTCTGAGGAGAGTAGCTCAACGGACCATAAACACATTGTTCTCACTCAGCCTAACAGAAAGTGAGGACTGCAGATGCTGGAGATCAGCATCAAAGAGTGTGGCACTTGAAAAGCACAGCCAGTCAGGCGGTATCCAAGGAGCAGGAGAGTCGATGTTTTGGGCATAAGCTCTTCATCAGGGATTGGTGATGGAGGAGGCCCAGGACCTGCATGTCCATGGCGGAGTGAGAGGGCAATTTAAAGCTACAGGGTCGCAGGGTTGATTGGTGCGGGTGTCCCAGAGATGTTCTTTGAAATGATTCGCAAATTGGCGTCGTGTCTCCCCAATCTCCTCTCTCATGACTAGCACTCCACCAGAATCCTGCTGTGATTTGTTTGATCAAGCAGTCCCCACTGCTGCCACCCATATTGAGATCAAGTCCCAAAGCTCTTCTACGTATTTCATACAAGGCCATTTGCCACTGAAGGTCAACAGCCATGCTGCAGCCATTGGGGAACATAAAGACTCTGGGAGAAGGCTAACCATTCATGGCTAACTAAAGAAGTCATAGATAGTATCAAATTGGAAGACAAAGTATACAATTATGTGAAGTTTAGTGGTAGATCAGATGATTGGAAAGAATTTATGAACTGGCTGAAATTAAATAAAGGAATACAAGCTCACGGTGTAGAAGGTAACATATTAGCATAGAAGACGATTGGTTAACTGACAGGAAACAGAGAGTAGGGATAAATGGATCCCTTTCAAGTTGGCAAGCTCTCACTACTGGAGTAATGGAATCAGTGCAGGGGCTTCAATTGTTCTCATCCTTTATGAATGACTTAGATGAAGACAGCATACTCATGATAGCTAAACTTACTGGTGGCCCGAAGTTAGGAAGGAACATACATTGTCAAAAAGGAGATAGAAATCTGTGAAATGATTCAGATATGTTAAGTGACTGGGCAAAAAGTTGACATATGAAATATAATGTGGTAAATGTGAACTTGTCTATCCTGGTAGGAAAAACATGAAAGCAGCATATTATTTAAATGGAGAGAGACATCGAAATCTGTGCAACAGGGAAATCTGGGTAAGCTGATACATGGATGACAAAAATTGCAGGTAGAGCAAGAGATTATGAAGGCAAATGAAATTTTGTCATTATTTGCAAAGGGGAAGGAATGCAAAATTGGAAATTTTGTTATAGTTGTACAGGATGATGCTGAGACCACATCTGGAGTACTGTATACAGCTTTGGTCTCCTTAACCTTAAGAAAGTATATAAATGCATTAGAAGCAGTTCAGGAAGCTTTTTCCCAACTGATTCCTGTGATGAAGGGGTTATCTTGTAAGGAAAGTTTGAACAAATTGAACACGTATCCATTGAAGTTTGGAAGATTGGGAAGTGATCTATGTAAAAACATGAGAATTAGAAACAAGAATAGACTATTTGAATTGTTCTATTATTCAGTGAGATTGTGGCTAATCTGATTGTAGCCACAACAGCACATTCTAACCTGCCCTGAGGTTATGTGTTTTGGTAGGAAGAAGAGCAGAGCTGATTATTGTGATTTAAATGGAGAAAGACTGAAGAAAGCTACAGAACATAGCAATTTGGGGGTCCTCATCCAAGAATCACAAAAAGCTCGCATCCAACATCAGTGAGGAACAGGGAAGGCAAATTGAATGTTAGCCTTTATTTCAAAAGGATTTGAGTTTAAAGGTCAGGTTATTTTGCTAAAACTATACCATACACTAGTCAGTCCGTAGCTTGAATATTGTGAAGAGCTTTAGTCCCCTTTTCTAAGGAAAAATGTACTTGCATTGGATATAAGCAGAGAATATTCACTAGGCTGAAAACAGTACGGAGAGAAAAACAGAAATTGCTGGAAAAGCTCAGCGGGTTTGGCAGCATCGGTGGAAAGAAATCAGAGTCAACATGCTGGGTCAAGTGACCCTCCTTCTGAACTGATGGTAGCTAGGAAAATGTTGGTTTATGTGAAGAAGATAGGGAAAGGGGAGGGAGTAAGGGATAAATAATAGGTGGGGATGGAGGCCAAAGAGAGAGAAGAGCAGCTGGACAGACAAAGGAGTAGATAATGATTTGGCCAGGAGGGTGAAGATATGTTAATGGGGATTGTTAATGGCTAACAATGGGTTGTGTGTAATAACAGACTATATTTTAGCAAGGCCTGGTTTGCAGGGGTTGGGGTAAGGACATGGGAGGGCTCAAGCCCTAAAGTTATTGAACCCGATATTAGTCTGGAAGGCTGCTGCAAGGTCCCCCAAGTGGAAAATGAGGGGCTGTAATTCCAGTGTATGCTGGGCTTTGCTGGAGCACTGCAGCATGCCTGAGACAGAGGTATAGGCCAGGGCACAGGGTGGTATGTTGAAGTGGTAGGCAACTGGAAGTTCAGGGTCATTTTTGCAGACAAAATGCAAATGTTCTGTGAAGCCATCTCCCAGCCTAAGCTTCATTTCCACAATGTAGGGGAGACCACATTGTGAGCAGCGAGTGCAATAGGCTAGATTGTGTGAAGTGCAGTAAAGTGCTGCTTCACCTGGGCCCTTGGATACTGAGGAGAGAGGAAGTATGCAAAATGGTGTTATACCTTCTATAGTTGCAGCAGAAGGTGCCATGAGGCTATGGGGGAGTGGGGGGAGGAGGGTATTGGGAGTGATGGAAAAGTGAACCAGAGTATCCAGGAGGGAATGGTCCCTGCGGAAGGCAGACAAGGAAGGGGAGAGGAATATGCCTCTATTGGTGGCATTTCACTGGAGGTAGCGGGAATGGTTGGTAATGATCCTCTGGATGTGGATGCTGGTGGGATCGTAGGTGAGGATAAGCCTGCAAAGTGTGGCTACCAATATGACACAAAGCAAACAAACTATAGGTGCTGCAGATCTGAAGTTTGAAGCCAACTGTTTCCTAAGCAGTTTTCAAGAAGTAAACCCTCTCTTCAGTTTTAGCTGAACTTGAATAGTTAATTCTCTTACAAGAATTTTCAGGTCTAATTTGGGAAAAGGGTTTAGAAAATAAATAATTTAAAATTGCTCCACAGGGTTCCAAGCGTCTCTTTGGTTGACAATAATTTTTTTTATTTTCTAAGTGAATCTGGGGAATTTTATTTGCACTTCATTGTTGACAGAGAAGAATAGAGTATATTTCTGCCAGCATCTCCACTGTGCCCTGAAAATCCCCCATTACTCCTCATTTATCTTAATTGGAAAACCCCTCTTATATGAGGTCCTTTGAAACGTTTATCTATATAACATCAAGTAAACATTAAATGTAACTTATCCAATAATTAATTGTTTATCCTCACATTAGTTATAAGCTAGTACATGAATATAAATGTGGAACATTTTAGCAAAGTAAAATGTCTGCTCCCAATAGCATTGTTACTTGTTTTTTAAAATCCAAATGCAAGACATTTTTGATGTGCAAGTTATTGTTATTTTTAAATATTAGCTAAATTCCATTGCAGTTTCTTTGTGAATATGACATACTTACACTTGTGCATGCTACAGTCTTATTATGTTCTTTAGTATCCTAATTATCTCATCAGTACATTCTGTGGACCAACCTGACAAGCAGTGGATGAGATGATTGTACCATTTGACCAACAACCAGTGACAGCTTAACACTATTTTCATGATTAATACATATATGTAAGATAACTGAATAGAAAGATAGAGAGGCAGAGTCATTAGAGTGGGAGAAGGCTGGTGTGACTATAATACATAAAGTGGGACCAGTTGAATGAAATAGGATTTTTTTTTAGATTAAATTACTTACAGTGTGGAAACAGGCCCTTCAGCCCAACAAGTCCACACCGACCCACCACCCACCCAGACCCATTCCCCTACACCTAACACTATGGGCAATTTAGCATGGCCAATTCACCTAACCTGCACATTTTTGGACTGTGGGAGGAAACCAGAGCACCTGGAGAAACCCACACAGACACTGGGAGAATGTGCAAACTCCACACAGAACAGTCACCTGAGGCAGGAATTGAACCCAGGTCTCTGGCACTGTGAGGCAGTAGTGCTAACCACTGAGCCACCATAATCTATTTATCTGTTTAATGTTGGGCTTTAGAGTAAGCTGACAAACAGCACATCGATTGAGAGCACTTGCAGAGCTAAGCTGAAAAGTAACCCCACTATGGAGTAATTGGAAAGTTAAAATAACCAAGTTAACCAAATGAAACCTGAACTGGAAATTGCCAACAAGCTTTCATTTTTTTGTAACTTTCACCTCAACACAAATCAGAATCAATGTAACTTAAACATAAATTAACAGACAAATGGTACTTAAAATAATAAAGGTAAATTTCATTTTAAATTGTAGATATAACAAACAAATTGTGTTTGACAAATGTGTTAGAGATGTTTTTTAAGATGTTGCTAACAAAATTGATAAAGGAGAGCCAATATACTTAGAATGATTAGATTTTCATGAGGCTTTTAATGAAGTTTGTCCTCACAAGAGGCTGGTTAGCAAAATTAAAGCAGGTGGGATAGGACGTAACATATTAGCATGAGTTAATGATTAGCTAACAGACAGACAACAGAGAATAAAGAATAAATGGGTTATTCTTGCATTGGCAGGTGAGTGGATTTCCACAAGGATCGGTACTTGGCCCCAGCTGGTTATAATATAAATCAATGATTTGCATTTGGGGACCAATTGTAGTCTTTCCAAATTTGTAGATGATGCAAAGCTAAGCAAGAATGTGTTTTGTGAGGAAGATGTAAAGTGGCTTCAGGAGAATTTGGACTTTATTAGTGAGCAAAAATGTGAGAGCTGGAATATATTGTGGAAGAATAGGAGGTCATCCATCTTGTGTGGAGATGTGCAGAATATTTTCTAAATGTTAAGAGGTTGGAAAAGGTAAATACACAAAGGGACCTCAGTCCTTGTCCTTGTTGATAAGTCACTGAAGGCCAACATGCAAGTGCAGCAATCTGTTAAGGTGGCTAATGGAATGTTCATCTTTATTGCAAGAGAGGTTAAGTCTTGTTTCAATTGTAGAGGAGCTTGATCAGATCACACCTTGAGGACTATGCACAGTTTTGGTCTCCTTATCTCCGAATTTGATATGATTGTCATAGAGGAAGCTTGATGAAAACTCACCAAGAGATTTAAGAACAAATTATTTCCCACTGGTATAGACTTATAGTCATGGACATATACAGCACAGAAACAGAGCCTTCGGTCCAACTCTTCCATGCCGACCAGATGTCCTAAATTAATTTCCTCCCGTATCCCTCTAAACCCTTCCTATTAATATACACATCCAGATCCCTTTTAAATATTGTTATTGTACCAGCCTCCACCACTTCCTCTGGCACCTCATTCCATACACATACCACTGTGCGAAAATGCTGCCCCTTAGGTTCCTTTCAAATCTTTTCCCTCCCACATTAAACCTATGTCCTGTAGTTTTGGACTCCCGTACTCTGGGGAAAAGACCTTGGTTATTCACTCTATCTATTCCCCTCATAAACATAGAGTCAGAGATGTACAGCACAGAAACAGACCCTTCAGTCCTACTCGTCCATGCCGACCAGATATCCTAACTTAATCTAGTTCTATTTGCCAGCACTTGGCCCATATCCCTCTAAACCCTTCCTATTCATATACCTATCCAGATGCCTTTTAAATGCTGTAATTGTACTAGCCTCCACTCTTCCTCTGGCAGCTCATTTCATACACGCACCACCCTCTGTGTGAAAATGTTGCCCCTTACGTTCCTTTTTGCTGGTGGGATCGTAGGTGAGGATCCTTTTTGCTTTTCAACATAAACCTATGCCCTCTAGTTCTGGACTTCCCCAACCCAGGGAAAGGACTTTGTCTAATTAACCTATCCATGCCCCTCATAATTTTATAAGGTGATCCCTCAGCCTCCGACACTCCAGGGAAAACAGCCCCGGCCCATTCAGCTTCTCCCAATAGCTCAGATCCTCCAAATCTGGCAACATCCTTGTAACTCTTTTCTAAAACCTTTCAAGTTTCAAAACATTCTTACGATAGGAGGGAGATCAGAAATGCACATAATATTCCAAGAGTGGCCTAACCAATGTCCTATACAGCAAAGCATACCAAACGCCTTCTTCACTATCCTATCTACCTGCGACTCCACTTTCATGGAGCTATGTTATAAACCCTCCATAAGGCCAACTCTTAGCTTCTGATGCTCCAGGGAAAATAGGCCCAGCATAATCAGCCTCTCCCTATCGCTCAAACCTTCCAACCTTTGTAACATCTTTGTAAATCTTTTCTGAACCATTTCAAGTTTCACAAAATCTTTTTTTCTATAGCAGGGAGATCAGATTTGAATGCAGTAATCCAAAACTGGCCTAACCAATGTCCTGTTCAAACAAAACATAACATCCCAAATCCTATATTCAATACACTGACCAATTAAGGAACGCATACCAAACATCATCTGCAATATCCTGTCTATTGTGACTCAACTTTCAAGGAACTATGAACCCGCACCTCAAGGTCTCTTTGTTCAGTAACACTCCACAGGACTCTACCATCAAGTGTATAAGTCTTCCCATGATATGCCTTACCAAAATGCAACACCTCACATTTATCTGAATTAAACTCCATCTGCCAGTCCTCAGCCCAAAGACCCTTCCTGATCATGGTCCCGTTGTACTCTGAGATAACCTTCTTCACTGTCCACGACACCACCAATTTTGGTATCATCCACAAATGATCAGACTTACGAACAGGCCTCTCAAATATTAGATTCAATCTTTTTCTGCGCCATCTCTGTAGCTGCAACATTATATTCTGCATTCTGTTCTATTACCTCGTGTACTTATGTAAGGTATGATTTGTCTGGTTAGCCCACAAAACAATATTTTTCACTGTATCTCAGTACATGGGACAATAGTAAATCAAATCAAATGAATGGCCTATTGCTGTTTCCATATTCCAAATATTTCAGAACAATAAACATCTCCTGCATAAATGGACACCACGTGGTTACACAGTTCCACAACATGCTGTTCTTTATTCACATGGGGTAAGGAAGGAGCCCCATCCAACAGCAGCATTCACCTTCTAGTTTCAGGGATAAGGTTATCATCAATAAGCCACACTTACACAGACCATCTGTCACTCAGTTCATAACATGGCTTTGCATGGTTCCTTTCCAAATGACCATGCAATGACACCCTGTTTCATTTAACCGCATCTTGGAAAATACCCAGCTCTTGACCATCTGGGAACGATTCACACAGATTACAAGTTCTGGGCCCTTTTAGCAGGCTCGCATGAAAATTTCAAGAGTACCTGTCTCCTTTTACTGCCAAATAAATAAATAGACCTATTTCTGAGAAAGAATTGCTTTTTGTCCTGACAAGAATTCAGCATGTTCCCTTTACTGTCTTTGATTTTCTTTGTTTCTCAATTTGTCTCCTGAATACCCCCGCTCTCCTGCTCTTAAAGTAGTTCCCCTTTTTATCTGCAGCTGTCCATTATGTCTACCAGCCGGACAGCTTCTGGACTTAACTTCCTTCTTGTTCGTAGTTCCTGGGTCAAGGGTCATCAAGTCACAATGACCAGTATTTCTTCTTATCTAAGAAAATTACAATTGATCCTTATCCAATTGGTGTAAGCTCTTTAAAGTCCTTTTCAAAAATCATTTTAAGAAATACAGATTTCACAGATATTTTTAAGAAATTATAAATTTTCTCAACTGTGCTACTTCAAACTCAATGTCACAGTTGTTAAAGGAGGAGAGGCAGTCCGAGAATCCTACAGTGTGTAGACAGGCCCTTCGGCCCAAACTGGTCCATGCCGACCAAAATGTCCATCCACTCTAACCCCATTTCCCTGCACTTGGCCCATATTCTTCCAAACCTCTCATTTCCATGTATTTGTCCAAATGCCTTTTAAATGTTGCTAATGTACCTGCCATTATCCTGTGGAACCATCAGAAACAATGGACAACCAACAAGTGAGGAAAGGGTGAGCCCCTGCAAAATACTGAAAACACAAATGTTCTTTAAAAGGCAGAAGTCAGCACCTTCTTATGGAAGCCAGCCTCAGCTATTTTCTGGCCGGAGAACAGTTAATTTATTATGAAATCTGCTGGAAATAAGGCAATAAGATGAAGTGGATTATGTTCACACCAGAAAAGTCTGAATTATCAAATGTCTTTGGAGAAAGGACTGTAAGCATTGGTATGGCTGTGGGGACACTCTGAATTTAATGTACAACAAAGTCTGGCCAAAACAAAGCTAAAATTAAATAAATTAGGCCCTGCTGATTGACCAATTAACATGATAGTTCTGGCTTATAAGCAGAAGACGACAGTCAGTAGTTTACTGGGAGTACTAAAGTGACTGGGTGGAGCAGTGCTTATGATGTATTAAATAAACTTATTGACAAATGAATTCATCATAAAGATGACAGAGCATGTGATGTGCTGTGACTACAGCATGTGGGAGCTTTTGGATACTCTTGTAATCCAGGAGAAACATGTTTACAATAAACGTCAGCAGTTACAGAATTTCAGCTCTGAGTTATTGGGCTGAACACCAAGTTGCAGATGCTGGGGCACATCAGGGAGAGTGCAAGTTCCTCAGATATTTTATTCCAGGACAAAAACACAGCAGATCGAGCATAACATATGGAGAGAAAGCAGAAAGGGCTAGGAAAAGGTGATATATATACAGAAGGCAGGAATTAAGATGGGATGGGTGATGAAGGACTAAGTGATAGATGGAGATGGAGAGAAAGGCAGTTTGGCAGACTAAGGGATGGATAATGGTGAGCCAGGGAGAAAGGAGAGCTCATAATGGGGACCATAACTAGGTGAAAATGGGTTGGCTATGCTGAAGGCAGGCCCCGTGATGACAAAGCCTGGTGTGTGGGGGTTGGGGTAAGGACATGGAAGAACGTATTCAGTCTCCAAACTCAATATTGAGTCCTGAAGGCTGAAGGGTTTGCAAGTAGAAAGTGAGATGCTGTTCTTCCAGCTTGAACTGAGTTTCACTGGAGCACTACAGCAGACTTGAGACAGTGATGTTGACCCAGGAACAGGGCGGTGTGTTTGCGGGTGGAATGTAGATGTTCAGCAAATTGGTCACCCTGTTTGTGTTTTATCTCCCCGGTGCAGGGCAGATCTTATTGTGAGCAGCAAATACAGTGGATTAGATTGTGTGAAGTGCAGGAAAATCACTGCTTCACCTGGAAGGTGTGTCTGGAGCCTTGGATATGGAGGAGGAAGAAAGTAAATGGGTAGGTGTTACATATTCTGCAATTGCATGGGAAGGTGCTGTAGGAGCATGCTGGGAGTGAAGGAGGAGTGGACCAGGGTGTCTTGGTGGGAACGGTCCCTGCAGAAGGCCGACAAGGGAATGGAGGGAAATACATCTCTGGATGTGCTTTCCTGCTGGAAGTTGCAGGAATGGCAGCTAATGATCATCTGAATGTTGAGGCTGGTGGGATGGCAAGTGAGGACCGTTGGGCCCTATCAGTGTGGTAGGAGAGAAGAGAAAGGGTGAGGACATAAGTGCAGAATATAGGTTAGGTCAACGATAGTGGCAGACATTTCCGAGACACACTTATTAAAGCTGGCATCATCAAAACAGATGGGATGGACACAGAGAAATTGGTAAGGTGGAGTGGAGTCCTAACAGGAAGCCAGCTGTGAGGATGTATGCTTGAGGTAACTGTGGGGGTCAATGGGTTTGGAGTAGACAGTAGTGGCCAGTCTATCCCGGGATATCGAAGAAGGGAAAGGAGAAGTCAGAGATGGTGAGCTGAAGGTGAAAGTGGGGTGGAAATAGGAAGTGAAATTGATAAGCATTTCCAATAATGTTCCACATAGCCTATAAACAGTCAGGCATATTTGGGACCCGTGTGGCTACCCACGACCACCCCTCTGAGCTGAAGAGAGTGAGTGGAATTACTGGAGAAGTTGTTCAAAGTAAGAACAAGCTGAGCCAGGTGGAGGAGGGTGTTGGTGGGTGGGGCCAGTTCTGAAAGAAGCGAGAGCCCTGAGACCATCCTGGAGGGAGTGGGTATGTCATGGGTTTGCATATCCATGGTGAACGCTGGAGCCTACAAACTGGAAATTCTGCAATTGCAGAGAAGCGTCAAAAGAATATAAGTGGGAGGAGACTGGAGAAAGGGAGAAGAAATCAAGTCAAGGTAGGAAGAAATGAGCTCCGTGGGATAGCAACAGGCAGAAGCAATGAAACTGTCTGGGCAGTCCTGGTGGGGGGACTTTGGAGAGAAGTTAGACGCAGGCTGTCCAAGGTAGGGGGGTCAGTGAACTTGGAGGCTGGGGTGGCAGAGATGCCCAGATAAAATGAGATGAATGATGTCATGGACACAATCGTCTCTTGTTGATGGTGGGGTGGAGGGGAGAGGGGTCATGATCCAAGGGGAGATAGGAGGAGGAGTCAGAGTACTGGCACTCAGCATCTGCATTGCAGAGGTCAGTCCACTAGACAGCATCACCCTTGTCGGCAGGCTTGATGACAAAGTCAAGGTTGGATCTGAGAGCACAGAGTGCCATCTGTTTAGAGGAAGATAGGTTTGGTGGAGTTGGGGAATCAGAGAAATTAAGTTCATTGCTCTAAGAGTGTAAGTGATCCCCCTGTGCTCAATACAATGCTGTGGGCATCAATTAATGACTCAGCCACCTATCACCCCGAGGAGATACAGTGGAAAACAGGAGTGGAGGCAGGTAAACAAGTTTAACTGAGGCAGGTTTTTTAATTATAATGTATTTTGTGCAATGTAGATATCATTGGTTATGTCAACATTTATTAGTGATCCTTACTTGACCAACAGGCAATTAAGAGTTAAATAATCCAAAGGGGTTTTACAAATATATTAAGGACAAAAGGGTAACGAGGGAGAGAATAGGACCCCTCAAAGATCAGCAAGGCGGCCTTTGTGTGTAGCCACAGAAAATGCGGGAGATACTAAATGAATATTTTGCATCAGTATTTACTGTGGAAAAGGATATGGAAGATATAGACTGTAGGCAAATAGATGGTGACATCTTGAAAAATGTCCAGATTACAGAGGAGGAAGTGCTGGATGTCTTGAAACGGTTAAAGGTGGATAATTCCCCAGGACCTGATCAGGTGTACCTGAGAACTCTGTGGGAAGCTAGAGAAGTGATTGCTGGGCCTCTTGCT
>NC_057711.1:72019094-72054024 GCF_004010195.1 Chiloscyllium plagiosum
TAAGGTCCTAGGGAGTGTTGCTGAACAAAGAGACCTTGGAGTGCAGGTTTATAGCTCCTTGAAAGTGGAGTCGCAGGTAGATAGGATAGTGAAGAAGGCGTTTGGTATGCTTTCCTTTATTGGTCAGAGTATTGAGTACAGGAGTTGGGAGGTCATGTTGCAGCTGTACAGGACATTGGTTAGGCCACTTTTGGAATTTTGCGTGAAATTTTGGTCTCCTTACTATCGGAAAGATGTTGTGAAACTTGAAAGGGTTCAGAAAAGATTTACAAGGATGTTGCCAGGGTTGGAGGATCTGAGGCTACAGGGAGAGGCTGAACAGGCTGGGGCTGTTTTCCCTGGAGTGTCGGAGGTTGAGGGGTGACCTTATAGAGGTTTACAAAATTATGAGGGGCATGGATAGGATAAATAGGCAAAGTCTTTTGCCTGGGGTCGGGGAGTCCAGAACTAGAGGGCATAGGTTTAGGGTGAGAGGAGAAAGATAAAAAAGAGACCTAAGGGGCAACTTTTTCATGCAGAGGGTGGTACGTATATGGAATGAGCTGCCAGACGATGTGGTGGAGGCTGGTACAATTTCAACATTTAAGAGGCATTTGGATGGGTATATGAATAGGAAGGGTTTGATAGGATATGGGCCAGGTGCTGGCAGGTGGGACTAGATTGGGTTGGGATATCTGGTCGGCATGGACGGGTTGGACCGAAGGGTCTGTTTCCATGCTGTACATCTCTATGACTCTATGATGACTAATGTATGCTTTTCCCAATGATCTTGTCAAGATTAGATTAGATTACTTACAGTGTGGAAACAGGCTCTTCGGCTCAACAAGTCACACCGACCCGCCGAAGTGCAACCCACCCAGACCTATACCCCTACATTTACCCCTTCACCTAACACTACGGGCAATTTAGCATGGCCAATTCACCTAACCTGCACATTTTTGGACTGTGGGAGGAAACTGGAGCACCTGGAGGAAACCCACACAGACACGGGGAGAATGTGCAAACTCCACACAGTGAGTCACCTGAGGCGGGAGTTGAACCCAGGTCTCTGGCGCTGTGAAGCAGCAGTGCTAACCACTGTTCCACCATGCCACCCGTCAAGTGCAAGTAAAAGGCCAGAGGCATGAGAGCAGGTGGAGGGAGAGGGTTGGAGGTAGGTGAAGGCATCTCTGTGATGGAGACAGGACTCCTGTCCAAAGAAAAGAGCAGGGAGCTGATGGAAGCATAATTCAACATCACTTTGGGCTGAAAATTCATTAAAGCTGAAGGTGCTGAGGATAAAACTAAGATTTTTGCTGAGCACCAAATGTTCGACTTTAGAGAGTGGTAGGTCAGAAGGGATAGTAAATATCTGAGGAGATATGAGGCTGTTAGAAAGGATGGAGATGGGGGGAAGGGAAGGGAGGTTCCAGAGGGATCTGGGTACATCTAACTTGTGTTCCTTAATGCCTGAAAGGAAGAGAAAAGGTTTCTTGTTGAAATTTTGAATGAGCCAAGAGATGATTACATCCCTTTGGATGGAGTCATCTGATGGTGACCAGTGGTTAGTAACAGGAGTGTGTGAGAGCAAATGAAGCAGGAAAGGGACCGCCAAGGACACAGGCCTCAGCCTTTGAAACTGTCCACTAGGTTTAAGGGTTTTTTTATGGATTGTTTGGATGACAGAGTTGAGTGAGATGGAGAATTAAAATGACAAGTGATATGAAGCTTACGCTTATATTTGCATATAGAATGGGTGTAATCCATAAAGCAGTCCTGCATTCTGGGCTTGGTCTCCCCAAACTAGAGGAACAGTGAACACATGGAGCAGAGTGCAAGTAAATCACTTTTTAACTTGCAAGGAGTGTTTCAGTCCTTGTTTGGTGACAAGACAGGGAGTAAAAATGATGGGTGTTATATGTTAGCTACGTAGAAAAGTGCTGGGAAAGCAGAAGGAATGGTAAGGGAATTGAGGAGTAGACCAAAGTGCTGCACAAGGAATGGTCCTTTCAGGCTGCTAGAGTTTGAGCCACTGTTTGTGCAGGTTGGTAGAATGGTGATAACATGGCCAAATAGCAACATACTGTCTCATCACCAATTATGTACAGATTTAGTTATTTGGGTGCTCAGCTACGAATTCAACATTTTATGATGCACAGACACGCACACAGATTGTCACAGAGATGGATGTATGTTTCTTTCTTCCGATAGGCATAAGGTGCTGGTCCAAAACACTGGCTTAGATTTTCATATCCCTCCAGCATTTCTTACCAATTTTTATAGATGCACCATTGAAAGCATCCCATTCGGATGCATCACAGCTTGTTATGGCAACTGCTGTGCCCAAGACTGCAAGAATTACAGAAAGTTATGGACATAGCCCAGTCTTTCACACAAACTAGCCTTCCTTCCATTGACTTCATCCACACTTCCCACTGCCTTGGGATAGTAGCCAACATAACCAAAGACTCCGCCCACCCTGGTTATACTCTCTTCCAACCTCTTCCATTAGGCAGAAGATACCAAAGTTTGAAAACATGGAATAGCTTCTTCCCTGCTCTTATCAGACTTATGAACAGACCTCTCATAAATAAGACTTGACCTTTCTCTGCATCTTTTCTGTAGCTGCAACACTATAATCTGCATTCTGTTCTATTACCCTGATGTAATTCTGTGAGATTCTGGTTAGCACACAACACAATACTTCTCACTGTATCTCAGTACATAGAGTCATATGACAATAATGAACCTAATCAAATCAAAGATATTTCAAGTACACTAACATTTTAATAAACAAGATTCACAAATATTACCAGTTTGAAAATGCAGAAAATAAATGTCAATGGAGTGATTGCACATGAACATTTCAGTGAATAAATAGCGTGGAATAGTTAGATAAACTTCCCAATACCTTTTTCAAATTCAGTATTTCATTATTTCTTGGATGACTGATTTTCAGTATTCTGAATCCAATAGTATGTTTACTGGTGAGATAACATTTAATCACAGTTTTGATCTGACTCATGTAAACATGTTCAATTCTTTATCACAATGTGTCTTTCCATTGGCAATGTGTTTACCCTCTCCTGCAGGCATTAATTTTCTGATATGGTGTAATTCTATGAATGCCACCATTATTCTTATTCTGTGAGTCTTGACAACAATTGTCAATAGTATATTCAAACATGTCAGAAGGAGAAGATGCTGCAGTCAATTGTAGTACATCATCATTCTTTAGCTAGGGATTGTGGGTAATCCAAGATGGTGGACAAGAAAAGAAATTGTGGCTGTTAGGAGCTGCTCCTTTTCTGAGGTATTTTCAGTGCTGGAGCTGATTCCCTCAAATTCAAGGAAAAGTAATTACTGTTTTATAAGCTATTAAATTCGTTTGGAACTTTGGGGGAAAAAGGATCAAAATAACGGCATTTTAAATAGGAGGAAGACAGACAAAGGCAATCACCACATGAGAAGTGATTCAAATGGAGAAAGAAACTTACAGGGCTGTCTGACCTAGCAGTAGCCTGCACAGTTGCTGCCTTTGCTGTCTGTTTTCAAGTATCTCTGGACATCAGAATTCATTCTAAGAAAAATAACCAAACAGCGAAATACACAGCTGACCTTGGAGAAACCTGTGTGTGGGAGCTTTTAGCAGGAGAGCGGCTACGTGGCTTTTTAAAGTGTGCAGCTGTAGAGAACATTGGTTAGGCCACTACTGGAATACTGCAAACAGTCCTGGTCTCCCTGCTATAGAAAGGATGTTGTGAAACTTGAAAGGGTTGAGAAAAGATTTATAGGGATGTTGACAGGATTGGAGGATTTGAGCTATAGGGAGAGGCTGAATAGACTGAGGCTGTTTTCCCTGGGGTGTTGGATGCTGAGGGGTGACCTTATCAGGTTTATATAATCATGAGGAACTTGGATAGGGTAAATAGACAATGTCTTTTCCCTGGGTGATGGAGTTCAAAACTAGAGGAGAAAGATTTAAAAGGGACCTAGAGGGTAATGTGTGTATGGAATGAGCTGCCAGAGAAAGTGTTGGAGGCCAGTACAATATTAAAAACATGTGGTTAGGTAAATGAATAGGAAGGGTTTAGAGGGATATGGGCCAAATGCTGGCAAATGGGAGGAGATTTATTTAGGATATCCGGTCGGCATGGAGGAGTTGGACTGAAGGATCTGTTTCCATGCTATATATCTCTATGACTCTATGACTGTAAAACAGGGGCAAATATTGGCAGCTCCCTGCTCTGTATGGTTTAGAAGTTCACAGTATAAACACATAGCTACTGACATAGCCTGTGCCCAAAGGTTTCACCATTTAGAATTAGGTATTCCATGAACCTCTTTAATAATAAAACTTACGGCATCTCAATGGCTGATCAGATAATTTAATACTCTTCCCTCTTTCCAAGACAATATATTCGCAGTGTCCTCCCCTTGAAAACATTGACTCCTTCCACGGGGCAGAGTCCTGTGAGTTCTCAGCACCTTCCAGTATTTTGTCCCATTGCCCCATTCTTCAGATACAAGTCAAGGTGTGGCGTGACATTGGGATATTTAATCCAAGGCTGTTACTCAGAATAGAATCAAGTCCTATTCTCACCTGACAACCACAAACGCACCCTTCTAACTAGATTAATGAGTGATGAAGGGCTGAAAGATCAATTCCAATATTCTTACTTTAATACCAGTTAAACCAAATTAAGGTAAGAAAGCAAGTGGGGGACTTTCCAGATTTGCATTGTCCACAGCTAGACTCAGCAATGCTTTTATCAGCTGAGGTGTGGGCATCTCTTATTTAGATGTTGTTAAATAAAGTGCAATTAAACTTTAATTTAGAACTATAGTGGATTGTAAAGCCAAAGGTTTAGTTTCTCGTCTGCATCACATGTACAGTGTCATTATTATGAGCTGGATTTTCCTTCCAAGTACAAAAATGGAGTCAGGAGTGATTCCAGGGGCTGAACCCATCCTGGGTGTAGGGAGGGGTAAGGGTTGGGGGTAGTGATGAGACGAATGGTTTCTCTTTGAGATTTTCATGGAGGTTTGCCCTTAGTTGTCATGGAGACAAATTTCCTGTGCAGCCATGGGCAACAGGTTGGTTCTGTAAACTGGAGGGTCATTCAGAGCTGTCCCAGATTGTGAGGAACAACAAGCTGTATTGCCTGGTAAGTAACTAAGAGGCTGCTTCAACATTGAGACTCCCTATTACCAAAAGGTTTGAATGTTAAATAAAGAAGCATATTGGCCAACACGCTGTTGGGGGAGTTCCTCTTCAGGGTGGCTTTTGGGTGCACTACACATAGGCAGGAATGAAAGCATCTGTTTGGAACACTGGTTCTCAGCCACTGTTCAATATCTGCCTCAGGCAATTAAATTGGCCTCCATCAGATTGGGAAACCAGCTAGCAACTATAAAATCCCAACTGTCCTCCTTTCGCTGTGGTGAACAAGGCTGCTAATGAATAATTGGCTAAACCCCTCATGGGATAAGTAACTCTATGACTCCAATCCTGCCTTGGCAAAAACATCTAGTGCCAGGAACATGTTGTGAAACCTGACCCCACCTGTATTTTTGAGGTCCATTTACTTCCATTTTTTTAAAAAAAAGTCTTCATTCACGGGGTGTAAGTGCTGCTATCTAGGTCAGCATTTATTGCTCATATCTAATTGCTCAGAGGACAGTTCAGAGTCAGACCTGAACTAACCAGAGTAGGTAAGGAGAGCAGATTATGTGCAGAGAATTGAGATAGTAGTATGCTTTGAAATACTCCTATAGCAACCAGCTGGTCAACAAGTATCAGACATGAATAAGAACCACACCACTTGGATGGGATGCCAGAGTGTATGAGAGAGAGAGAAAGAGAGAATTGTAACTATGCAAATATGCCACAGGAAAAGAGTTGAAGTCTTCATGGTGAGCAGAAAATCTGCCAAGAGAATAAAGGAATATTGATTTGGCAAACAATGGTTTATGAGAAAAAGGTCTGAAAGTTTATACTTCTCTGAAGAAGCTGGCATCAATTAAATAATTTCGTCTACTGGCTAGGCTGACCTCTTAGAACAAATCAACCAGGATAAATCTGAAACAATGTAACTGGTCTGCTTGCAATGTTCTTCAAATTCACATGATAGCTTGCAAAGAACAAGATTGCAACTAAGAAACAAGCAGATCTTCAGTATGCAGGTAACTCTATATAGCTGCGCTGCATTTATACGCACATAATGTGAGAAGTGTCACATGGGAACAGAAGTCAAAGATTTACCACTTCCATCAATTTAGTTCATTTAGAATTTTATTGTCAGTGAGGATGCCAGATGTGATCAAAGAGTGTACACCCAGATGAATATTTGCTGTAAAATTCAGTACATGTGGCAAATCTCCAGAGTTACTGTTGCCTTTTTAATAAGTCTATTTTGTAACTCACACATGTGTAGAAGACATACAATGTGCCTGAAGATTGTAAAATTGCCTAATGGCATATTTTTTTCAGTCACACTGAATCACTTATGTAAATTGACTCCAAAAATAACTCGGTTGTGCAATCCAATCAGGTTGTTTCCAAGAAAGAATTACAATGTATTGGATTCTACTGTTTCAAGTTACTGAAAACTCATTATCATGTACTGACCTTAACTTTAGATTACAATAAGAATAAAGACAGAAATCTCATAAAAGTAAATATATTTACTGACAGACCCTACTGATGCACCTTTATGATTCACAAAATAATTCGATAGCCTGGGGAAGTTTTGAGTCGAACTTAGTGAAAGGCTCACATATGGTAAAGGCTCTCTCGCTTTTTCAGCATCCACCTGTCAAGTCCCCTCAGGATCTTATATGCTTAACCGTAACATTCTATATAATTAAAATCCAAGGATACCTGATGTTTAACTTCACTTTGAAAACACAGTTGTTTGATCAAATTGCGAGAGCACCCATGGACGGCAACCTAAAATGAGATATCACTTCTTGCTTCCCATGGAAAATGTATGAGTTCAAAAACTCCATAAGAGTCTGCTGTGCAAGTGCAAATATGTTTTGGCAAAGCTAATCTTTGGAGATGAAGTCTGGACTAACTCAGTGAACGTATCAGCTTACGCTGTGGCATTTATTTTGTTTTGTGTCTTGCATTGTCACTTTTAATTGGCAATGTGTAGGAATCAATATTTAATATTATTCCATTCACTGTTCCATCAAGCTCAGTACTGTTTTTCTAATATTCCCATACTATTTTTAAAAGCTCACCCCAGAGGAGCTTTTTGAGTTCTAAGTTTTGACTAGTTAACACAATGAATCATACGATTGCAAATTATCGACGTAAAATCCCTGATATGGCTCAACTAAGTTCTATTACACTTTTCTGTTTTAAGCAAAATTCTCAATGGCCTCACTGTCCATGAACACGATTAATGCTTTTGCATGTAGACACTGGATTCCTGCCCTTGAATGTTATCTCGCCTTTGTTTCAAATCAATAACATTTTCAAGGAAATATAAATTGGGTTTGAAGCTTTGTAGCAATCCTGGTTTAAATTATTTGCTCTGTGTTCAAATTTCACATAAAAGTTACAGGCTCATGGTTTTATTTCTGTCTCTTGTTTTGAACAGAGCAGTAGTGTTGTTCCTGAATATATTAACATTCCTCTTTTTCAGTTTAGACTCAACACTCCAACTAGTAGAGTCATATGTCCTGCAGTGTTCATTCTGCAAACAAAAAAGCCTAAGATACTAGCATCACAGGAATCAGCTGGTCAAAGCCAAACACCCACAGTTTTTAATCATTTTTTTTGAGAGTTACACTAGAGTTTTTAAAAAGGAATCAGTATCAGGTCACAAAACAGTTTCTGTTTGAAGTTTGGGGCAAAAGGATCAGTAATTCAGATTCCGGGGTCATTTCAGCAGCGAGTCAACAGTGTTCCACATAGAGCAGATACTGACAAACAAATTGACTTCTGTTCTGCGATAAGACTAAAATAGAGCTCATGCCACAATAATCTAAAGTCCAGCCTCAATGTATTAAGCAGTTGGCATCACCAATGCTGAGAATCAAATGATAAGCACATTCTCCCCTGATTCACCCCCCCATCCCCCCCCCGCTCCCCACAACACCCCACTTAATCCTCTTAGAGTCTGTGATAAGTAATGACACGATGGGATGAGGGAGAATATTTTTGTGTTTTATAACAAACACATAAACAGATTCTGTAGTAGTGATTCATTACTGTCAACCAAGCACTTAGCGCTGTCTGTCATAGAGTGTTATTGTTTTGTAGAGCAACTGCAAGTGACTGCTCAAACTGAGTAGTTTCAAACATAGGACTGGAGTAGCTCAGCAATCTGAATGGAGTGTCCCCAGGGACAAAGGGTGTGAAATTATAATGCATTTCTTACTATAACCCACTGAAGTTGTCTATACTGAGCTTTATTAATGTCTTCCTTGAGTCACTGTGTAGTGGAAGGTCACTGAGATAGCAGTTGTATTATCAATTACAATCAAATGCCAGATGTTTGAACTGTGGAAACTGGTTTTCACTTTAAACAAAGAGGTTGCTGATTTAGAACCGCACCCCGAATGCTAATTCCCCCAGGTCAGGAGCGGAAATAAAATCATCTGTTAACCAGTAAATATTTTTCTTCAAATGTGCGTTTCTTATTATGAGGAGAAAGGAAGAAAGACAAAAAAAAACTGGTGGTTATTGTCTTCCTCGTCTCTGTCACTTCAGTTGCAGTGATAGGGACATTTATTTAGTATAATAAATACCAAATGTTATATCTAATGTGCAAATGTTTTAAGAGGAAAAGAGGGAACATTCTTATTCATCCCAGTGCAGTTAAAGCTGGCATCTGAGCCAGAGACAAGAATCTTACATTAGCACTGTCAATCTGCAGAAACATTTGGAATAATTGAACTGTTTTGGGATTTCTACATTCCATATTTCAATTAACAAAGCTCAGCAATTTCCATTTCAGTTCACATTAAGTCAAATTCAAACTTTGTAAATGTGTTTACCAATCACCGAGGTATCTGAAATATTATTAAGTTTTCAGGGCAAAAACAGCTGGAACATAATTTTCAGTAGCTCAGCTCGCTGAAATTCTCCAACAATTGACTCCCAAGGCCTGATTTTATGGTTAAAACGTTGGAGTTCGGGGGGTGGGGGGGAGGTGCAGGGGGTGCGGGGGGTGGGGGGATGGAAACCTCCCTATAGCTCTGATCGCTGCCCTACAGTTATTTAACACTGAGAGGTGTTAAGCTGCTTTAAGGCAAGCCCACCACAGTTTCTTGGGAGAATTTTTCATGCAGGGGAAGCCAGCAGCTCTACAGTCTCAGCAAGACCACCAGTAACCACAAGTAACCATGAATGGGTCCAGGAGAAGGCCTCAGTAATAAGGAACCCAGATTTACATGTGGAACTGGAGCCAAGGGTTGTGTTGAGTGGAGAATTAATAAGGGTGAGGGTGGTGCTGAGTGTGGGGGATGGGTTGAAGTCTTTAAGTGGCCATTAAGTGGCTGGCTAAGGGCCTCTTTAGACCCAAATGAAGGTAGGCATTACAATACCTTTCTAACCCCTTTCAAATTTCAGTCAGTTTGGAAACTGATGTTCAGGCAGTGAGAAGGCCATCCATTGGAAATTTTGTGCCTTCTGCCATCAAACCCCCTGAGCATAAAATCTGGACTTTGTCTTTGTTCACTTTGGCTCTTATCCATGTCGCAAATGGTATCCAATGTGAAAAGTGAACAACTATCCAATCTCATCCTTCTTAATCAGTCTGCAGCTCTTTACACGGTTGACCGCACCATCTTTCTCCAACACTCATCACTATTGTTCAGCTGGGAAGGCTCTGTTAGCTAGGTTCATTCTGTTCTATATAATCATAACCAAAGAATCACTTGTAATGGCTTTTGTTCCTGAACCCATGCTATCACCTCTGGTGTCTTTCAAGGATTCATTGTTGGGTTCCTTTATTTCTCATCAACATCCCCTGACTGCATCATCTGAAAACACAGCACCAGTTTTCACTTATATACTGATGATACCCAGCTTTACCCCACTACCACCCTATCAGTTCTTCCACTATGAATAAATTATCAGATGACTGATCCAACATTCAGTACTAGATAGCTGCAAATTTCAACCAATTAAATATTAAGACATCCAAAGCCATCGTCTTCGGTCACTGCTACAAATTCTGTTCCCAAACACCCTACTTAATTCCTCTCCCTGGTAGTTGTCTGTGGCTGAACCAGACTGTTTGCAACTTTGGTATCATATTTGATCATGAGATGAGCTTCTAACCATAAATGCATATCACCACTAAGTTCACCCATGATTAACTCTGTAAGACCACTTGACTCAATCACTTCATGTGATGAGCTGCTGCTAAAGCCATCATCCTTGCATTTGTTATCTTGGGACTTCACTATTCGAATTAATTCCTAACCAGCTGTCCATGTTATATCTTGCATAAACTCAAGATCATCCTGAAATAGATAATCTCTGTCCTATTAAGTTCCATTCGCCTATTTGGTGGTTTACTGATCTATATTGGCTCTCAGTCAAGCAAAGCCATGAATTTAAGCTCTGGAATATCCACTTTAAACATTTCCACCTTACAATCCATTCTTCTTTCTTTAAGATGCGTCTTAAACCCAGCTCTCTTCCAAGTTTTTGGATATCTGCTCTCAAAGCTCTGAAGTGGTTGCGTGTCATACTTTATTCAGTAATGTCCCCGAAGCATGCTGGGGGACATCTTATCTCATTAATGGTGCTATATAAATACAGATTGTTGAAATTTGTATAGATTTTCTCCTGTAAATGATGATGAATTATTTACTCAAAAAATGCCAAATTGATTATGTAGAAAATTATGACTGCGGTTAATGAGAAAGTGAAACAAGTTACTTCTCTCCCTCTCTCTCACTCTCTTTTTGTTCCATTAAAACAGCTAACTGTCAAATGGAAAGAACAAATAAGGATTAAAGGACTATAAGTCAAATCTTCTTCCTCCTCTTCTTCGTATGAATAATTAATTCCAATAGTCATCGGAGCCAGACACAACAGCAAGAATGATTCTCGGGCTAAAATAGACAGTTCTTGGGAGAGAAAAATAAATTACAATGCAGCCTGCGGTCATATTAATAAATTAACCAATACATTTATTTGCTCATTTGATCAGTGTGTTGCCTGTGCAGTGAATTAAGAAGCTCTGGGCTGTTCTAAACTTGTGAGGCATGGGAATGTGTGGGGGATGGGCAAACAAACCTCTAACTAGTCTTTCTAATACATTCTTGACCGTGGGACAGCAGCTGCTTTGGTGACAGGGTCTGTTAAGTGGCTCTTTAGTACACTGAATGGTCATGTTCTTAGAGTCCAGTTAACGCAAAACACACCAATGGATCTCGATTCAAAACACATTTCTTTCTGAAAAGCTTTATTTTATGTGGAAACATATGCTCAACTGAAATTCCACAGCCGTAAAAATAATTATGAAGGAATTTCTGGAGTCCACATTATCGCTCAGCAATGGATTTCACTATCATGCAACAACAACATCTAATATTCATTATTATCCTAAACTTTTTCAGCAGAATTCACTTCCTATGAAGGTACTTGTGTCTATTGTCTCAGTTGTAGTACTCTTATTGATGGGTTTTTTTGCCCTTTATCAGAATCAGAGTCTGGGTTGTTTATGCATAGTATCACTGAAGGGGTTATCAGAGCTGTGACGTTTGGGTAAATTGTTAAGCTAAATTCTGTTTAGTAAGTTGGGTCCTTATGGAGGAGTTGGTGATGATGTTAAAAATCTCATGTTATTTATCACAGAACAGTAAATTCCCCCAATCCCAGTCAACATTTGATTACTCTCAAAAACAGAAGTTGTTATCATAAAACAAATGTGATGCTAGCAATCTGAAACAAGCAAAAACAGAAATTGCTGGAGAGAAGCTCAACAGGTGAAGCGAAAACAGCGTCTATACTTCAAATCCATTGGACTTGGCATTAGCTTTGTTTTCTCTCTGCAGATGCTGCCAGACCTGCTGAGTTTCTCCAGCAGTTTCTGTTTTAATTTGTCACATTTTATGTGGAAACATATGCTCAACTAAAACCCAATGAATTAGCATTTTAATTCATTGGGTGAAATAACATGATATGCCGACAGACCATATAAGTGCATGGGAATTAGTTGTTTCCATTATCTGTTTAAATTAGGAGTCTGTAACCAATCATTGTAGGCATTGGGTGATTTCAAACAGGGACTCCAACATAAGATCTAGTTTGGAGACAGAGTTGGTGAAGAAGATGGCTCTATTATGCTAAGTGTTTTTCATATGCTTTGTGCAGATTTCCCAGCCACTGGAGAGAGTACTGGTAATAAAGTGATAATCACAATCAGTGACCTGAAAATAACAATCTATCCTTAAAATGTTGAAATGTACTTATTAAGATACTAATAAGAACATGGCACATAGAAAACCATCATATAAATTTATATAAAGAAACTAGTGCTTAACAAATCTGTGAGAATTTTTGGAGGATCTAATTATCAGGAATGAAAAAGGGGGAATGAATGGATGTAATATATTTGATTATACTATTTATATTAGTTATCCGAATAATCAATTGATTATAATAATCTGAATTTGATTATATTAGTTATCCGAATAATCAATTACCAAACAAAATATTCCCTACCCGTCTCGTTTGGATAATCAAGGTTCTACTGTATTGTGTTTGCTAAGGATGGGAAGGTTTAGTGGGCAGGTACACTGTGAGGAGGTCACAGAGGGTATTTTATCAGACCTGGTATATCAGAAATGGGGTCAGGTTTGGGGATGTGGTCTGTGGAGTGCAGAAAATCCGGAAAGTGAGTTTCCTTGTAAAGCTTTTAACAGCCATATCACCGATATCTGTTGCTTGATTGATTTTCAGCTCCATTGTGAGAATGGACGTGAAGGTGGTTGAAGAGGATGGCAATCCCAGGGCCACTTGGTTCCAGGGTAGGTATGTCAGAGGCCAGAAGAGGCTTTGTGGCTGGTGGCAATCAGGGAACTGAAGGGAAGAAGTTGGATGCCAAGAAAGGTGATGAAAAGCCTGGGGGGCAATCAGACTTAGGAGGTGGGGGGGGAGGAATGGAGGCATAGAGTGAGGGATCAGATGCCTGAGAGCACTATTGTATGTATGGCGGGGGGACATCTGTGTGGGGTGCGAACGGTAATCAATGAGCCATCTGAGAAAGTTGGGATCTGATTCTGGAGATTATTGAGTGCAGGAGTTGGGAGGTCATGTTGCAGCTGTACAGGACATTGGTTAGGCCATTGTTGGAATACTGCATGCAATTCTGGTCTCCTTCCTATTGGAAAGATGTTATGAAACTTGAAAGGGTTCAGAATGTTCAGGGATGTTGCCAGGGTTGGAGGGTTGAGCTATAAGGAGAGGCTGAACAGGCTGGGGCTGTTTTCCTTGGAGCAATGAAGGCTGAGGGGTGATGTTATAGAGGTTTATAAAATCATGAGGGGCGTGGATAGGATAAATAGACAAAGTCTTTTCCCTAGGGTGGGGGAGTCCAGAACTAGAGGGCACAGGGTTAGGGAGAGAGGGGAAAGATATAAAAGAGACCTAAGGGGCAACTTTTTCACTCAGAGAGTGGTACATGTATGAAATGAGCTCCAGATGAAGTGGTGGAGGCTGGTACAATTACAGCATTTAAAAGGCATCTGGATGGGTATATGAATAAGAAGGGTTTGGAGGATATGGGCCAGGTACTGGCAGGTGGGACTAGATTGGGTTGGGATATCTGGTTGGACCGAAGGGTCTGTTTCCATGCTGCACATGTCTATGACTCTAATAAGTGGAGCAGGTGTTCTGAGCAAAACATTTAGGGAATAGTGATCATAATTTCATAAGATTTATGTTAGTTTTGGAAAAGGATATGTAGCAATAGAGAATAAAACTACTTAAATTGGCAGTGGCCTAGTTTCAGTGGGATGAGAACAGGTCTATCCCAGATAAATTGGAAACAAATGTTGGCAAATGAAATAATATCAGAATAAAGGGCTGTTATTGAAGAGGAGATGGTTTGGGTCCTCTTGAAGTACATTCCCACAAGGTGGAAGTGAAGGGCAAGCAAAAACAGAGCTCTCTAAATGACAAAGGGTGACATGGTAAGATGAAGCAGTAGAAGAAGCCAAATAAAAGATGACAGGTTAATGATACAAGGGAGAATCAGGCTGAATATCAAAAGTGCAGAAGGAAAATATAAAAGGTAATAAGTGAGGCAAAACAAGAATATGAGAAGTGATTGAATACTTACATAAAGGGGGTGGTGTAGTGGTCTTGTCACTGTACGAATAAACCACATACCCAAGCTAATGCTCTGGGGCATGAGTTCAAATCAAACCTTAGCAGATTGTGAAATTTGAATAAGTGAAATCTGGCTCCCATAATTCAAGAGCCTAAATAGGCCATTCAACCCATTGAGTCTACTCAGTGAGATTACAGAGCGTGGCACGGTGGCTCAGTGGTTAGCACTGCTGCCTCACAGTGCTAGGAACCCAGGTTCAATTCTACCCTTGGGTGACTGTCTGTGTGGAGTTTGCACATTCTCATCATGTCTGCCTGGGTTTCCTCTGGTTTTTCCGGTTTCCTCCCACAGTCCAAAGATGTGCAGGTTAGATGGATTGTCCATGTCAAATTGCCCATTGTGCAGGCTAGGTGGATTAGCCATGGGAAATGCAGGTTTACAGTAATAGAGTAGGGAGGGATCGGGTCTGGGTGGGGTATTCCTCAGAGGGTTGGTGTGGACTCAATGGGCCTTATGGTCTGCTTCTACACTGTGGGGATTCTATGACATTGTTGAACTGATAATCCTCGACTCCATTTTCCTGCCTTTTCCCCATAACTCTCAATCCCTTTCTGATTAAGAAATCTGTCTACCTATGCCTTGAATATATTTAATGACACAGCCCCTACGTCTAGCGAATTCCTGTGTGGTAAGGTGACTGTGAGATTGTACCCTCGAGGTCTCCACCTGCAAGTTCTACTCCCTGGAATTCCGCACTTCTGTCCTTATTTGAACCAAGGCTGTAATGAAGTCAGGAGTTAAGTAGCCCTGGCAGAACCCAAGCCGGGCATCATTGAGCAGATTATTGCTGAGCAGATGCCGCTTAATAGCACAGTTGATGACTCTTTGCATCACTTTACTGATGATCAAGAGTAGACTGCTGGGACAGTAATTGGCTGCATTGTGTTATTTATGTTTTTCCACATTGTTAGGGAGATGTCAGTGTTGTCTCTGCACTGGACCTGCACAAGTCTTCAGTACTATTGACGGAGTGTTGTGAGGGTTCATAGCCTTTGCAGTCTTTGGTATCTCCTGCTGTTTCCTGATGTTATGTGGAGTGAATCAAATTAACTGAAGACTGGATTCTGTGAATCTAGGAACTACTGGAGGAGGCCGAGATGGATCATCTACTTGGCACTTCTGGCTGAAGGTTATTGAGAACTTATCTTTTGCACTGTTGTGTTGTGCTCTTTGAAGTTGGGAATGTTTGTGGACCCTCTTTTTCCAGTAAGTTGTTTAATTATCCTATGCCAGTATGTGGCAGGACTGCAGAGCTTAGATCTGATACATTGGCTATGGGATCATTTAACTCACTCTATTACTTGCTGCAGTTGCAGTTTGGCATGTAAATTGTTCTGTTTTACAGCTTCAACAAGTTCACCGCATCTTTATATATGTCTGGTGCTGCTCCTGTACTCTTCCTTGAACAAGGGTTGATCCCCTCGTTTGATGGTAATGGTTGAGTGGGAGATATGCCAGGCCATGAGGTTTCAGATTGTGCTGGAGTACACTTCTGCTACTCTTTATGGTCCAATGTGCCTCATGGATGTCTAGTCTTGAGGTGCTAGATCTGTTCAAAGTCTATCCCATTTACTATGATGATCGAGTCACACAACATGATGAAGGGTATTCTTAACTTGAAGGCTGGACTTTGGCTCTGGAAAAACTGTATGGTGGTCATTGTTACCGATACTGTCATGCACAGGTGCAGATAGATAGATAGATAAGGTTGGGGTCAAGTGTATTTATCCCTCTTGTTGGATCCCTCACAACCTGCTGCATATCCAGACCAACAGCTGTGTCCTAAAGTACCTAACCAACTGAATCAGTAGTGCTGCTGCCGAGTCTGTTTTGGTGGTGGCCATTGAAATCCCCCACACAGAGCACCTTTGCCATCCTCAGTGCTTTGTCCAAGTTCAGGAGGACTATCGATGCATCAGCCAAGGGTGAGGATGGTTTATATAATTAGTCATGTCCCCACTTCACTCCCTAGAGCCCATGGCTTTGGAAATTCCCATTAATATGTTAACCCGACACCATGTTGAGGCTGGAGTTACCATTATAGACCATAAGATTTTGGAGCAGATTTAGGTAATTCTTTCTCATTCTCCTGCCTTCTCTCTCTAACCTTTGATATCCTTCCTAATCAAGAACCTATCTTTCTCTATCTCTCACATGATCCATATGAAAGCCCTCTTCCAGAATTCCCAGTTACCTCTTCACCACTGGGAGAGCCCAAGCTTTGATCTCTAACTATCCCCATCGCTGTCACCATTCCCTTAGCAACCCATTGAAATGAAGCCCATCCATTGATGTTGAGTTGCCCATTTTCACAGGAATTCCATGGGCCACAGCTCATAAGCCTCAGGTCATTGCCCAATCCATGGACTGACCCTGGCCCACCCCTTGCGCTGTTTTGGCAAAGTGGTCCCAATGGGAATAGCCCAGCCTCCAGACTATTGTCTCCTGACTGACCCACTAGTAATTTACAAGTTGCACTGAACCTGCAGGGCTGAACAAAAAAAAATGAAGAATTCCTAATGCTGGAAATCAGACACAAAATCAGAAATTGCTGGAAAAACTCAGCAGCTCTGGCAGCATCTGTGGAACGAACGCAGAGTGAATGTTTTGGGTCCAATGATCTTTTGAATTTCACACACAGCCATTTAGCTGAAGTGCGTACAAGTGTTTGTTCCACTAAACTACCCATGCTGCTGTGTCATGTGATGTAGCACAGTGCCTTTGGAATCATGTCTACCTGTCTGACTTTTCAATATTCCCCAGTCTGACAAGCTGCCTGCCTCTCCCCTCGCATTAAAAGCAATACAAGCCGCAAGGGTTGCCAGCCTGTAACAGAGGATGAAAGACCCTGTGCATATAGAAAGCAATGTGAGCCACATAGAGACTGGCAGCTGACCAGTCAGTGCTGAAGTCAGTAAGTGCACGAAGGAAGCAATATGAGCTAGATAGAGGCTTACAGAATCTAAATAAGTCCAAAGTCAGTATAAAAGCAAATGAAGTCATCAGATATGTCCTGTGTTGATACATGAGATGCACGTGTGTCCCTGCATACAAAGTGATCTAGCAGAAACATGCAAATCATAGTTGTCCCTGAGCTCCAAAGTGAATTGTTGAAAGGGTGAAGTGGTGGCTGACTTGGTCTGACAGCTGGCATGATGATGAGGTTTACTGATGCTGGCTTGCATGGACACAGGGTGAGGGGCAGGGTAACCATGGAGCATAGGGGGACATGGTTGCATAATGGCCAGACCAAGCAATCAGTGAACTGCAGCCATCAAAGAAACTATTGATTGAAGATGGAGGACGGGAAGAAAGTTGTGGCTGAAAGAGCTGCTCCTTTTTTGAGATATTCTCAGTGTTGGAGCTAATTTCCTCAAATTCTCGGGCAGAAATTACTGTTATATAAGCTGTTACAGTGTTTTCAAACTTTGGGAAAAGAAAGAGGAAGACAGACAAAGGCCATGACCACATGGGAAGTGATTCAAATGGGGAAAGAAGCCTATACTGCTGACTGACCCAGAAAGTGAATCTACACAACTGCTATCTCTGCTGTTTGATTTCAAGTATCTCTGGACATCAAAGTTCGTCTAAGAAAATTGAACAAACAATGAAATTCACAGCTGACCTTGGAGAAACCGGTGTGGGAGAGCTATTTTGTCAAGCTACAATAGTGGAGAGGGTACAGAATATTGTCAAAGGGGAGAGGGACCAAGAGGACATCATTGCACACATTGGAACTAACAAACATGAACAGAAAAGGATGAAATTCTGAGGAGAGAATATAGGAAGTTAGGCAGGAATTCAAAAGGGAGGTCCTTGAGGGTAGCAATATCTGGATTACTCCCAGTGCTGTGACCTAGTGAGGGTAAGAATAGAAGGATAGACCATATGAATGTGTAGCTGAGGAAATGGTGCAGAGGAGAAGAAATCACATTTTTGCATCTTTGGAATGTTGTCTCCGGTTGGAGTGACCTGTATAAGAAGGATGGATTGTACCTGAATTGAAAAGAGACTAACATACTGGCAGGGTGATGAGCTTGAATTGCTCAGGAGGATATAAATTAGGAAGGTGGGGGGTGGGGAGGGGGGGTTGTGGGGGTGGGACCCAGGGAGATAGTGAGGAAAGAGATCAGTCTGAGACTGTTACAATTAGGAAAAGAAACAAGTCAAACAGTCAGGATAGGAAGGAACAAAGCAGAAACCGAGGTAGGACTGATCAATTAAACTGCACTTATTTCAATGCAAGAGGCCTAACAGGGAAGGCAGATGAATTCAGGGTATAGTCGGGAACATGGGACTGGGATATAATAGCAATTACAGAGACATGGCTCAGGGATGGATGGGACCGGCAGTTTTCTGTTCCAGGATATAAATGCTGTAGGAAGGCTAGAAAGGGGGCAAGGGAGGAGGAGAGATTAGAGATAACAGTATGGCTGTACTTGGGGAGGATATTCCTGAGAATACATCCAGGGAAGTTATTTGGGTGGAACTGATACAGAGACATGGCTCAGGGATGGATGGGACCGGCAGTTTAATGTTCCAGGATATAAATGCTGTAGGAAGGCTAGAAAGGGGGCAAGGGAGGAGGAGGAGAGATTAGAGATAACAGTATGGCTGTACTTGGGGAGGATATTCCTGAGAATACATCCAGGGAAGTTATTTGGGTGGAACTGAGAAATAAGAAAGGGATGGTCACCTGATTGGAATTGTATTATAAACACCCCAGTAGCCAGCAGGAAATTGAGAAACAAATTTGAAAGGAGATCTCAGTTCTCTGTAAAAAATAGTTGGGTAGTTATAATAGGGGGTTTAACTTTCCAAACATCGACTGGGACTGCTATAGTGTTAAGGGGCTTGGATGAAGAGGAATTTGTTAAGTGTGTACAAGACAATTTTCTGATTCAGTGTGTGGATGTACCTACTAGAAAAGGAGCAAAGTTTTACCTACTCTAGGGAAAAAGGCAGGATATGTGACTGAGATGTCAGTGGGGAGCACTTTGGGGCCAGCGACCATGATTCTGTTTGTTTTAATATAGGTCAAAAATCAAATGACACCAGGTTATAATCCAACAGGTTTATTTAAAATTGCAAGCTTCCAAGCCTCAGGTCCTTCCTCCGATGTGGTATGACAGACAGGTGTAAGACATAGTATTTATAAGCAAAAATTAACAACTTCAAAATTAGCTGCCCTTGTTGAATCCTTTAATCAGTTGTGAGACAGATTGTTGATTAAAATGTAAAATCCAGATTCCTTTCAAGTCTTTGTCCCTAAATAATAAAAGGTTTTATCAATGCATAAGAGGTGCATCTCAGGTTAGACAATGCACTTTAAGTGTGAGGTCCCAATTTTAAAGTGAGGTCAGGTTTTTTTCTTGCTGAAAATAATTTTGAATGAAATAATTCCCATGTGTGCTTGTATGTGTGTGTGTATGTATTGTGTGTATAGTGATGGAAAAGGATAGGCCAGAACTTTTGGCCATCATTGCATGGGAGTTAGTTTTCCAGAGCTGAAAATGTGTTGCTGGAAAAGCGCAGCAAGTCAGGCAGCATCCTAGGACAGGAGGCTCGACGTTTCGGGCATAAGCCCTTCTTCAGGAATCAGGGCTTATGCCCGAAACGTCGATTCTCCTGTTCCTTGGATGCTTCCTGACCTGTTGCGCTTTTCCAGCAACACATTTTCAGCTCTGATCTCCAGCATCTGCAGTCCTCACTTTCTCCTCCAGTTAGTTTTCCAGAGTAAGGATGTCTAGCTACAGAGTTTTAGTGACATCATACTAGGAGCATTTTGTACATTTTTGGTCTCCGTTCTTGCTTCAGAATCTACACAATATAAGTTTTGAAATGAGAGGATTGCGCTGTGAGGCAAGACTGAACAACTTGGGCCAAAGTTCTCTGGACTTCAGAGAACGAGTGGTTGCCTAATTGAAAGATTTATGACCCTCAGATCCTGTCATAGGGAAATGGTAGAAGGCTGATTTTCCTGGTTTGGGAGTCGAGAATTAGGACATAGTCTCAGGATAAGTGAACTACTGTATACAACTGATATGGGAAGACATTTTCCACTTGATTTCTTTGGAAATCTTTTAAATTCTTTACTCTAGAGAGTTGTGGATACTCATTGGTTGAGCATATTCAAGGCTGGGAGCACCAGATTTTTGGTTTATCGGAGAATCAAGGGATTTGATGAGCAGGTAGCAAAAGGACAAGCTGATGTGGAAGATCAGCCATATCTTACTGAATGATGGCATGCTTGAAATGGCCCACGCCTGTTCCTATTTCCTACGGTTTTACATATCTAAGCATGCAGGCCACTCAATCATACTTTTCAAAAACATCTTAAAGTGCCTTGCATAAAACAAATTGAAAATACAATGAAGTTGTCACATGGACAAACACAGCAATGTAATGCACAGGGCAGGATGTCTCACCGTGTGATGAATAACTAGATAATCTGCATTGATGGTGTTGATTGAAGTATGTGTTTGGCCAAGAACTTGGACTAGTGTTTCTGTGTGTGATAGAACCTTAAGTGTGTGCCTGAGGAGGCAATTAGGGCTCCTCTGACAGGAGTCCATCTGAATCATGTTTCACTCAGATTCTGGCTACTAGGAAGTGGGATTGATATTACATTGAGGTGCATCTAATTAAAATATTGCTGAATATATGGCATGGTGACACTGCTGCCTCACAGTGCTGGGGACCTGGATTCAATTCCACACTTGGGCCACTGTCTGTGTGGAGTTAGCACACTCTCCCAGTGTCTGCATGGTTTTCCTCTAGGTGCTCTGGTTTCCTCCCACGGCCCAAAGCTGTGCAGGTTAAGTGGACTGACTGTGCTAAATTGCCCATAGTGTGCAGGTTAGTTGAACTGGCCATGAGAATGCAGGGTTATAGGGTAAGGGGTGAGTCTGGTGGGATGCTCTTCAGAGGGCCAAACAACCTGCTTCCACACTGTATGGATTTTATGTAAATTGTTTAGCATACATTATTGTAGGAAGTGATTCAAGTGAACCTGTAATATGGCAGTTGATCAGCAGGTTACATAGGTATGAAGAACGCTTTTTGAATCCTTGAATTCGGAGGAAGGGCGACTCGACTTGAAGCGGTAACTTTCCATTTTTTCTCCACAGATTCTGAAAATGTGTTGCTGGAAAAGTGCAGCAGGTCAGGTAGCTTCCAAGGAGCAGGAGAATCGACGTTTCGGGCATGAGCCCTTCGTCGATTCTCCTGCTCCTTGGATGCTGCCTGACCTGCTGTGCTTTTCCAGCAACACGTTTTCAGCTCTGATCTCCAGCATCTGCAGTCCTCACTTTCTCCACAGGTTCTGTCAGACGTGCTGAGTTTCTCCAGCAATTTCTATTTTTATTTCAGATTTCCAGCATCCACAGTCCTTTTTTTTGTTTATTTTCCTTGAATCCTGCTATTTTTTAATGAATGAACAACTTGTTTAGTCTACCAATCACTGCCATAGTGTTTGGTATGTTTGTGTTCAATGCAACAATCAGTTTCTCTGCAAAAATGCAATCTGACTAAAATAAAAACTTTAAAATGCTGGAAATTTACAGCAATTTCATCAGCATTTGAAAAGAGAAAGAGCAGATTAATGGTTCGGTCAATATGATATCTTCATCTGCAGCAGGAGGAGGGCTCGCTGTGGAGAATTGTTTTTTTAACATTCATATTCACTTCTGCTCTAATTTAGTTATCCGCCAGACGGGATCAAATTCCCAATCTTATCCAGGCATTTTTGTTTCCCTTTGAACAAAAGCCTAGGGAAAATCACGTCAACAAGCTTGTGAAATCCAGTTCACAGAGATGAAAGTCTGTCTGTTATCAGATTGGAGTAAATATCCTTACACCTTTTGCAAACACTGTTGTAATCAGCTGCAAACTCACAACATGGAGATTTACAGATGTGACCTAAATAAAGCCTAAATCACATCAAGATATGTTTTCAATTAAGTTGCATGTACAGTGAGTATACACAGGAATGTCGATGAGTTTAATCCTAAATTATTTGAAAAAAATATAATGGTTGTATTTATTAGGCATAAGAATCTATGTCGGTTTCACAGCATAATAGCAATCTAATGTTCTGAGTTCGCACATTAATTACTCCAGACTGTTTAGTATCTGGTAATTAACACCCTTACATCAGCCCATGCAGTCAAAGACTGGGAATGTACACACACAAAAAAACTAGAAACAGATGACTCCACTGATGTGATCTTGGCTCACTTTTCTGTACAATTGAAACCACTGATGAAAAGGACTGTAACTTCAGGAGGGCACCATATGGGGCCAAATGCCATAAGTGCCTTGTTCACAGTGTGAAGCCACATTGGTTCTGATAAGATTGACCCAATCTGAATGTGATCCTTGTACTACAGATGAGGCATACCAACATTTTAGACCAAGCCAGTGGGAGTTGGAGCAACTGGATCAGAAGAGCAAGTTATTTCAACAATTACTGGTGACTGAAAATACTGTTTATTTCAATGGTGCTGATCTTTAAAACAATCAATATAACAGCATGAATTAAGCAGAAATTGCTGGCAGTGCACAGCAGATTAATTCGCAACTGAAAGAGAAAGGTTAATGTTTTCATTGGGATCCATCATGTGGTGAAGGGTTACACCCTAAACTATCACCTATTTTTCTCTCTGAGGTGTTGATCCACCCATTATGCACTTCCAGCAATTTATTTGATAATTCAGAAATAAAATATTCCAAGAACGTTGTAATAGCCTAATGTCTTAAATGATGATCTAATGGTAAATATCACCATTTATTTTAGGCTGGTACAAATCACGCATTCACATGACCATTGTAAGCTTGTGAATAGCTCTGAATCACAGTCCAATGTATGTGACTGTTTATGCAAAATGTGACAAAACTCTGGCAGATATCAGAGTAATACAGCATTTTTAAAAATTCTTTAGTATGTGCAGTCACCTTGGGTATGGGGCTGGAAAAGCACCACACTATTTTCACCAGTTTGATTTATAGAGTCATAAAGTCATTAAGATGTACAGCACGGAAACAGACCCTTCGTCCAACCCATCCATGCCGACCAGATATCCTAAACTAATCCAATCCTATTTGCCAGCATTTGGCCCATATCCCTCTAAACTCAACACTATGATGCCTTTTACCCAGTCCATCCAAAAAGCCTTAATGCCACTGGGAACCAGAAATCTTTCCAAATCTACTTTAATAATATTCTTTAAACAGACTGAGATTCCACAGGCCTTGTTATTTTGAAGCTTGGGCACTTACTTTGAACTTCATTTTGAGTTCTCTCCACAAAGGCAGGTCCAACCCACAGTGTGAAATCTCAACTATGGGTAGGACAAGGAAGCAAGCCCAAAGTCAATCTCATGAGGACCAAACTCAGTGCTGTTGGCATTAATCTGATTTATATAAGCCATCCAATCAATTAAGCT
Source organism: Chiloscyllium plagiosum (assembly GCF_004010195.1). NCBI lineage: Eukaryota > Metazoa > Chordata > Chondrichthyes > Orectolobiformes > Hemiscylliidae > Chiloscyllium > Chiloscyllium plagiosum. The sequence goes on from NC_057711.1 coordinate 72,042,886, forward strand.
AGCCAGTCTGCCTTGAAGTTGGCATGCTGTAGCAAGGTACACTTCTAGATGTAACTTGAAGCCTGGAGCAATGGATAATGATGGCAGAGGCTCCAATGTTTTTCCTTCACAATCCATCACACAACTGACCTGGAATTTCTCCTCTTCTCACTGTCTATCAGTGTCATATGTTGAAAGGGTTTGCAAGTTGATATTCAACTGTTTCATTACATTATGAATACACCTTCCTTGGCCTTCAAGTCCTATCCATCCAATTGCAGTTTTCATTCCAGATAACAGCCTCAATAACCTTTAACTGAAAACCTTTGGAGTTATCAAATCACCCGTTGTGGGTATCCAGAAAATCAACCAAACATCTATCCTAAGATAAGTCATACAAATGACTTGAACCAAGTGCTTCTGGTTCAGAGAGGGGGATGCCATTCCATTCCACCCCAAGACCTGCTGCTAATTGGAGCTAACGCTTGCATGAATCATTCCACATTATGCACATGGTGTGTAATATTTGACTTACCTTCGAACTTCATTAGAATCTAAGCTAAACTCTTAGCCAAAGACTATCGGAATTATTTCTTTCATTCTTCCAGTAATATGTGGTTTCAGGGCATAATGTGGATATCAATGAGTAGGAAATGGTTGGAGAGTTTATTTCATAGCATTTCTACCTATTTTTCTATCCACCCAATAGCAGTTTTGCTCCATCCAGTTAACAGCTTCAATAACCTTTTACTGATAAATATTACAGTTATCCAATCACTCACTGGGGGCATCAAGAGAGTAAACTTAACCAGGGACCCAGGTTTGATTCCAATCTCATGTCTGTGTGGAGTTTACACGTTCTCCCCATGCCTGCGTGGGTTTGCTCTAGGTTCTCCAATTTCCACCCACAATCCAAAGATGTGCAGGTTAGGTGGACTGGCCTGGCTAAATTGCCCATAATGTCCAGAGAAGCACAGGCTAAGTGGATTAGCCATGAGAAATGTAGCATTACAGGGATAAGATGGGAGGATGGGTCTAGGTGGGATGCTCTTCGGAGGGTTAGTGGGGACTCAATGTCTGAATGGCCTGCTTCTTCACTGTAGGGATTCTATGATCTATCCCAAGATAAGTCACGCAAGTGACCAATACCTGATTTATTAGAGCATATCATGTGACCTCCTGGCCTATGGTCAACAATGGCATTAGAAAGCTGACAAATTGTCTCAAACTATAGGATTCCATAAAATGGTGGGAATATAGATGATATACAGACATTGTCTGAAGTACTCACTTATACAATGCACTACCTGTATGAATAAGAAAGTATTTCATTCTCTTATGTCAAGCTTATTTACAATTATCAGCATCACTCCATACAATTCATGTTGGCATCCAATTCTGCGACCTTCATTTTAAAGGATTATTTGATCTAGAAAGACAAGTCTCAAAGTGGCTCCAAAACTGAGGCTTGATGCTGAGAAATAATCCTGCCAAATTATGTCACATGCGATTCAGATCCTATGCAGATCTCAAATATGTTTTCCAAAAAGTAAGTTCTTCCAAAATGTAAGTTTCTCCTCATTTGCCTGCTCCTATACTAACATACAATCTATACACGAGCCATACACTCCCCTCTGTCTGTCTGTCTGTCTCTCTAGATGCCACTTGGAATGAATGAAACTAAGCTGGTGCTTGGCAGCAAGAGTAAGAGAGTGAGTGGAACTTGTTGGGCTCTATGAATTAGGGCTTTGCTCACTTTTATCTGACATAACTCAAGAAAACAGTGAGGAGGCTAGCTTTCAGCGGTGAGCAGCCTTTATGTCTAGCTTTCAGAAACAGTGACATATGTCAAATGTTTCAATGTATGCTTACCAGAAGTAAGTGAATGGGAGAACAGGATGGAAAAATGAATAACAAGTCGCTGCTGAGCCGTAAGCTGTCAGCTGTCCATCCCATCTTCAGGTGCCTCCATAGCCTTCTTTAATAGGATCTCAAGAGGGTTTTCTTTTATGGGGTTGCTGTTTTTTTAAGTCTTCAAATAGCGAAAAATATAAGAAGTACCAGTTCATAAGATATCAATAAAACAATAGGTAGATATCAGCATGTTATCCACAGTGAGTGTGATGATAAATTCATGCAACACTGAGCTACATTGGAATAAATTGATTTTCTAAATTATTTCAAAGAACATGAGCACCATTAGAATTTTTTTGCCAAATTGCCCTTGAGAAGGTGGTGATGAGCTAACTTTGTGCATTGCTGCAGTTAATGTGGTGCAGGTACTCTCACAGTGTTAATGAGAAGAAATTGTTAGGTTTGACCCAACTATAGTAAAGGAACAGCAATATAGTTCCAAGTCAGATGAGTGTGTGGTTTGAAGGAGTACTTGCAGATAATGTTGTTTCTTTGCGTCTTTTGCTCTTGTTCTTTTAGTTGGTCGAGGTTGTGAGTTTGGAAGGTGCTGTTGAAGGAGGTTTGATGAGTTGCTGACATGAATCTTGTAGATCATAATTATAGGAGACAAAAATACCTTGTACACAATATTAATGGAGGTTCTTTATCAATTCTCCTACTTTGGCTTACCTGGCAAAACCTTTGAACACTTCCGTGAGCTTCCACATATATAATGTGAGGAAAAAGGCATTGATACTAGTGGTTGTCAACTCCCATTCTACTCAGATGCCTGTCTTGGGGGTCTTTGGTGTATAGTTCCAAAATGAAACACAGTCTTGCTCTATCCAAAGATTTGTCTAATGAGAGAACCTAGGCTTTGTTTCTTATTATCAATGCAGTGCAAGCTAAAAATATTATCACATTGGAACACAAGTGAAGACTGGTTTAGCATAATAAAAACTCAACTGACATGCATTTCAACAAATTGTCCATCTTCAGCAGTCCCAATATATTGTTTGATATGTCTATTATTTAACAGAGAGCTCAAGTAAATTGTCCAGGCAGGTGAAGGTTCAGTCACTAGTCTTTACTGAGTTAGCTGAAAGGAAAGGTCAAAGTTAAAAATCACACAACACCAGATTATAGTACAACAGGTTAACTTAGAAGCACTAGCTTTCAGAGCATTGCTCCTTCATCAGGTGGTTGTGGAGTATAAAATTGGAATATAAGAAAGGAATGATGGTCAAGTTGGCAACCCTCTGAACTTGTGAGGGGAAAAATAAGGCAACTTGGAGGCTCCTGAGCACTATTCAGTGAAACCTTTTGGAAAAATGACCAAGTTTTGATGTGAAATGAGGTTTGGATAATTTCCACTTCAGAGCTCTCCCACTGGTTGAACACCATGCCAACAATCATTGCTCAGGCTCGTATACGAAAGTAGACATTGGTGAGACTTTAAAGGATTCAAAGTGTCTGTGCAAATATAAGTTATAAGTTAGCATCTTCAGGATAGGAGGGGTGAAAAACTAGAAGGGAAAATTCCAAACCATCCATTCATTCTAAATGTTCAATAACCTTCTGAGAAATGACAGATGTTGCTGAGCGAATTCCATAACCGCACCCTACCATTCACAATAATGAAGACCTTCAAACAGCATTGTGTGAAAGAATATGTACAAAAAGGATCAAAAAATTATTTTTGTTGCTTAATTGCATTGTACTGCATTAATCACAGGCACAATAGAATAAAACACACGTGTACCAATTAGAATCCTGGCAGCACATGAGCTCAGAGGAAAGCAGTTCAGTTTATAACAGCCTTTCACAAACACGTCAAGAGTAATTTTATTACCAACTGAGCTTCAGCAGCTTAAATTAATTAATTCTAGACATTTCAAAACAATCAAGGTCACTGTTGAATGATTTTAAACAATTACAGCCCAATGCGAGGTAATTTTACTTGGATACATTTCGGATAAGCAGTTTCTATAGACAATTTTAAAATAACTGAGATAAAATTTCATTTTTTAAAGAATGTGTAGATTCTTTTTCAGCATTCTTGTTCACAGAACAACTAATCCAAATCAATTCATCACAGCCTGACCACCACAGGAAACATTTTGAATCTGCTTCAATCTGAACAAGGGAACTGAGTCCAATCCAAACAGAAAACTGATTAAAAGGAATGTTCAGGGAAATTGGCTTTAATCTGTCAATAAACAACTCCTTCTTGTAGATTTTTTTGAAGCGATCTTGGGTACAAAATTGGGACATGTTTCATTTTCTTTCACAGGTTCGCAAAAGAAAACATTCATTAAATAAATTATACATCTGTGCCCTTGACTTGTTATTCCATTAATCACGCAGTTACAAACCTATAAGGATTACTTGCAAATGAAATCACAGTATGCTATATCAAGTTGATATTCAATCTTAAAGTATAATGATTACTGACTACAGTAAATGTGTTGTTTATAGTTAGGTGTAAATAAATACCTATAAAGAACTCCACTGTAATTGACAATTCTGTTTCATTTGTTTAAATTATTATTACATAGCCCTCTTCCTTAGATAGCAATGAAAATCAAATATGCTTGGGTAGCATAACACACTGAAGGACACAATGGAGTGCAGAACATTTAGATGTGACACATTTTAATTGGAATGTGTCACTTTTCTTTAACTACTGCACTCCACTTCACTGAAGGCTTTTGAAGGAGGTGTTTGTAACGCATCCCTGTTGTAGTAAGTTTTCACAGGAGGGTTCCTGCTTGTAAAGGTTAACTGTGTAGAAATCAAGGCTTTGTGCATTTTTTTGGAAAGGTCACACTCATCAACATTACCGTAGAGACTGCTGGGGAGGGCTATGGTAACTACTCAATGATTGCAATATGCTGTAGCTTTCAATTCCTCCACTAATGCCACCTCAATCACTATCAGTGTCACCAAGGAATAAGCTGTAACTGAAGAACCTGCATACTCACTTGAAATTCAATTTGTACCTGACTTGAATCTCTTCCACTTTTTTTTGTTTAGTGCCTAGAAGCAATTTCAATGGCTTCTGTGTGAAAAGCGCAGAGCATCAACCAGTAGCTTAATAAATGGGATACATTTTGATTAATTTAACACATTTGGAGGAAAAAAAACAACGATGTAATTCATATTCCAGCAAAGAACAGTGAGCTTTTTAGACATCTGAATAAAAAAAATCAAGCTAGTGGAATGTACTCAAGAACTATGAGGGAATATTAAAGTATTTATCTAAAAAATTTCACCATATTGAATATTAATGCACTATACCATCAAGAATTTGATTAATCTTTCATATACTTTAAATATTTTAAACCTTAGTCTTTGTTAAAATGCAACTCATTCTTACTTTTTAAAATTATTTTTTCAAATTTTCTCCCTTTTTTATTCATTTTCAGAAATGAATGCGATTAAGAAAGCCAACATTTATTGCCTCTCGCTAGTTGCCATGAAAATGTGATGATGGTGCTCCTTTTGAATGAGTCCCAAAGTGGTTTGATCCTCCAGGCAATGGTCACCGCCAGATAACTCATCCCTCTATCAGTCATTCACATCTGAGCCTTTATAGTAATTATCAGCAGATTATCCACTGTGGAGGTTACCTTAGCTGGACACTCACCTGCAGGTCTTATCAATGTGGGATAATGTAACACCAAAAAGAGCGTGAATTTAATTCCTTAGTTAAACAGATAATTTGGAGATTATTGTCGAATCTGTATTCAGTTAAACCAGTTTGAACGAGGAGATGAATTGAAGAGTCTTTCTGGTATCTGTACTTAAAAGGTGAAGATGACTTCATAATGAATAAGATGTAAGGTGGCTTAAATAATGGGCAGACTCTTAACAGTTTTTGGCAGAATGACACAGCTCAGTCTGTAGACCTTCCCTGCTGCCAACTCACTCATTCAGGAAATCTCGCCACCTGACCAATGGGAATAGCCGTGCCACACACTTTCATCTTCCATAATAGCTACCTCTCACTCTTTCCAGGGGCAAAGCAACCTGCAGCAGGATAGAAAGAGTCAAGATGGGTGATGTGCTGCCTAACGTTCAGCTCCTTACATGTAATGAACAGCTGATCCTGTCTCTGACTGCACTGAGCAGGGTCTGGACTGGTATTAGAGGCAGTGCTTGACTTGCTGTGCTAGGACCCTGAATAAGGGCTATCTCCTTTGACTGGACTGAGGCCTGCTGGCAATCGTGATAAGCTTCCTGGCTTTGTGTCTGTGCTAAGTAGCACAGCTAGACAATGGTAATAGGAGCCAAGCATCTTTCGCTGAGGGGGAAAAGTGCAAAAATGCAAGGCAATACAAAGCAGGGATGCTGTGAACATCCAAGAAGGCTCAGGGTGAGTAAGTGCTATTACAGTACGCAGTTGCAACCTGTTCCTGTCCATGAGCGGGGTTCAGGTCTCTGAGAACACAGTATCATTGTAGCAGCATTATAGTGATAATGAAGTGCAGAAGTGTACTGTAAGTAGATCAGAGATGCACGACAAGAGTTCATAGAGGCTGCAACATGTTGGATACCAATGTCTGTGACAGTGGGGGTTTAATGGCCAGCAACTGTGGACCATGCCTGAGACGGTGCCTGGTATCCAATGTAAAGGTCGTTTGAGCGAGCTGCAAGTTGAAACCATCAAGAAGTCACTCTGGCTTCCATGGCAGAAGTGAGTACTACAGATGCTGGAGATTAGAGTCAAGATTAGAGTGATGCTGGAAAAGCACAGCTGGTCAGGCAGCATCCGAGGAGCAGGAAAATTGATGTTTCGGGCAAAAGCCCTTCACCAGGAATGATCACCATTCCTGATGAAGGACTTTTGCCCAAAACATTAATTTTCCTGCTCCTTGGATGCTGCCTTACCTGCTGTAAATTCTAGCACCACTCTAATCTTGACTCTGGCTTCCATGTCAAGTTTTCCCAACAGTGTGTCTGGCTAGCAAGTTTAGTCAGATCACAACCTGTGTTGCGTTTGACTGTTAACAAGCAGCTTCACAAGCAATAAAGGGTGTCAATCAGGAACTTGTAATGCTTCTTGACCAAAGTGTGAAAGTTGCAGTGATGTCATCAAGATGTCATCTTGCCCAAGTCAGCCATGCATTGAACTATCATCCACATCTCTCAGAGCCTGGTAAGATTCAATTCAATGAGTCTGGGTTGCCATTGAAGGTGAGTGAAGAAAATTTGTTGAAGATTTCTGAATTCCTATGGATATATGTTTGGCTTTATGTGTTATGCGGTCAGGTGATGAAAGGAAGGAAAGAATTGCAGAGTTAATTTGGGAGAAAACAGAGCAAACACATAATGGGTCTTATCATTCTCTTTAATAGGAGGTGATGGCCTAGTGGTATTATCGCTAGACTGTTAAAAACAGAGACCCAGGTAATGTTCTGGGGACCTGGGTTTGAATCCTGCCATGGCAGATGGTGGAATTTGATTTCAAAAATAATCTGTAAGAGTCTAATGAAAACCATTAAATCATTGTTGGTTGTAAGGAATAGCCTATTCTGGTTCACTAATGTCCTTTATGGAAGGAAGTCTGCCAACCTTACCTGGTTTGGCCTACATGTGACTCTCGACTTTTAACTGCCCTCTGGGCAATTAGATCTAGGTAATAAAATCTGGCCCAGCTAGTGATGCCCACATGCTGTGAATGAATAGAAAATAACCGAAGTACATTACATAACAAAAGCTGTACCAATGCTGCTGAGACATCTCTATTCACCATATCATACAATATGACTGGCACTAGGCAAAATACACAAAGGTAAATATTTATTTAACATACTAATCAAGATGGTTTACAGGTCTGAGACACTGAAACACCTATAGACACAAGTTTTCCTTTCCACTCAGTTGGTGCAGATCTACGAAACAATTAAAATGGCTCTTCACATTTATACACTTGTCCTGTATTTCTCCCATTGTCGATATTTTTAACCAACCTGTTCAGAAGTATTATAACATTCCTTTAGAGCAGGTGGGACTTGAATTCAGGCCTTCTGACTGAGAGGTAGGGATACTGCCACTGCACCACAACAGCCCCTTTTTACCAATCGTACACAGAGGCCTTTTGACTTTCCACGAGGGTATCTTAATGAGTCTGAGTCCTCTCTTTCATAATCTGTGGTTCACACGCATACCTTTCTGACACTGGCAAATCACTACTGATCAGCTGGAAAAATGGATATAACCTCCCTCCACTTAATGAATGGCTTTGTGGAGAATAGGAAAACTTAAACTGCTGCCTAGGTGAGATGAGGTAACATAGCCGGGAAGTTGAAACTCAATGTTTTTTGCTCTGAATGGTTCAGTCACTCATAAATTTACTGAGTGATTAGATATGCATCAGGATCCACCCTTGTTATTCAAAGCAATCTGAAGTAGGGATGGGGTTGAGGTTAGTGGAATTTAAGTGCATGATTATTTTGGAATAAGTGCTATCGTCATGCTTGATTTCTCCCATGTTGTAATAAAACAACCTGCATAAACACACTATTCATTACTACACAGAGCAAGAAGATTGAAGACCTGATGATTCAGACAAGATGGTTGAGTTACCTTGGAAATTAGCAGAAATTAGGTGAAGATTGGGAAACACTAATCTGCATGAGTTTGAGAATTATAACAGTTGCTGGACGCTCCATATTTGTTGAGAAGTTCTTTGAGTCACGGAGATACTTTTTTTCCCTTGCATTTTTCAAGTAAAATCTTTACTTGCTTAAACCACACAGGCTTGAGATGAATTTGTTTAACAACACTATGTGTTAATTAAAATATTTACTGCGTTGTCATAAAATTTTGTCTTAAGTAACAAGTAGGAAGCTTTTCATAAATTTTAGTGACTTGTATATTCCTTTTAATACTCTTTAAAATCTTATCATGAACAGGCATAAAGATAAAATTCTCAGCTAGACTGAGCAGAATACTAAACACTGGGTTAGCAACTATTTTCTGCAAAATAAAAATGTCCCCAACAGAGTTTGCATCTGCACAACGGATCAATATCTCACACTCATCGATTTTTCTGTGGGAGAAGGAGGATTATATAGAATTTTAAATTGCATTCTCTAGTTTAGCTAGCCTGATTTCCTTCTTAGTGTTAAGCAATCAACTCATTGCACTGAAAACATAAGATTATTAATGAGAGAAAAAAATGATGAGAATGCACGGCCTAGGCAAGAGACTAAATCTATGTGCTAAAAGTAAGTAAGCTTCTCACCTTTCAATATGCCTTTTGAAAGCATGTGTTTAAGAAACAATTAACATGTTGTGGACTGTACCTCAAAATGATTTCTCATTTTATTTCACTCAACACAAATACAGCAGGATAGTGTATTGCTCGCACAAAATAAGGTAAACAAAAGATGCTCTGAATGTAATTTCCTTTGTTCTGTCATGGAATGTGGATGTTATTTGTATGATCTGTCTTTATTGCCTATCCCTATTGGCCCTTGAACTGAGTAGCTATTCATGGATGTGGGTTTGAAGTCACAAATAGGCCAGATCAGGTAAGGACAGCAGATTAGTGATCCATTTGCATATATAAACAATCAGTGATAGCTGTCAACATTATTGATACAACTTCATATTTAAAATGTATTAATTGAATTTAAATTCCACTTAGTGTTGGAGTGGGATGTGAGCATGAGGTTGGCCTTCTTAATTACTGGTCTGGGGATATTACCACAATGCTGTCACTTCTGCCCACCCACAGATCAAATACTACAGGACTTAAACTTGCAATCTTTTGGAAATGTTGTGATTGATTCATGCTAAACACAGATCCACGATAAGAGTAATAGTGAGAGAGCTTGTTGGACTATTAGTCTGAATGATGAAAAGCTGTAACTGCAATGAAGACTAGCAGTCAATAAAGGGATTCTATTCAGAAAATTATCCCGGACTAACACGGGTGGCACGGTGGCACAGTGGCACAGTGGTTAGCACTGCTGCCTCACAGCGCCAGAGACCCAAGTTCAATTCCTGCCTCAGGCGACCGACTGTGTGAAGTTTTTTCCGGGTGCTCTGGTTTCCTCCAACAGTCCAAAAACGTGCAGGTTAGGTGAATTGGCCATGCTAAACTGCCTGTAGTGTTAGTTGACGGGGTAAATGTAGGGGAATGGGTCATTGTGGACTTGTTGGGCTGAAGGGCCTGCTTCCACACTGTAAGTAATCTAACAACGCCTAATATAAATAATCAAAGCTTCAAAGTTCTCATAAAAGTATATTGTGCCTAACATATCAAATGTGTTTATGAATTCACGTCCTTTGCCATTTCATGAAGGTAATTTTTGAATGAGAAGCACAATGGAAGCAAACAGTTCTTATTTTTTTTGTTTCAAAAGGAGGTATTGGTAGATGTCCTTGTCATCTGCCATAGAGAAGATCATTGCAAGGATCTTCTTCAGTCATTTCCTTCTAGTGTCCAAGGGTCTCCTTTCAAAGTCAGAGTGTGGGGGTTTGCCCATTGAGAGGCACCGCAGACATGATTTTTTACTTTTGTATGAGAAGTAGGCATTGCTGGCAAGGTGAGCATGTGTAGCCCATCCAAAGACTCCCTTGAATTGATTAGTTCTGCATTGTAGAGGGCAGTGTCAAAATTGCAAGCAACAGCATCAACAATCATTTACCATGTCTTGGTAGACGCTGCTGTGACTGGGCATCGGTGGTGGAGGGAATGAATGTTTGAGATGTGGTCCCAATAAAGTGGATTGCTTTTTCCTGGCTGGTGACAAACTCTTTATTGGAGCTGCACTTATCCATGAAAGTGGGAAGTATTCCATAGTCTTAACTGGCACCTTGTAGTTGTTGGACAGGCTTTGTTGAGTTGGGTGAGTAACTCACTGCAGACCTCCTAGCCTCTGACCTTTCTTGTAATTGCATTTATAAAGTCATAGAGATGTACAGCATGGAAACAGACCCTTCGGTCCAACCCGTCCATGCCGACCAGATATCCCAACCCAATCTAGTCCCATCTGCCAGCACCCGGCCCATATCCCTCCAAACCCTTCCTATTCATATACCCATCCAAATGCCTCTTAAAGGTTGCAATTGTACCAGCCTCCACCACATCCTCTAGCAGCTCATTCCATAAATGTACCATCCTCTGCGTGAAAACGTTGCCCCTTTGGTCTCTTTTATATCTTTCCCCTCTCACCCTAAACCTATGCCCTCTAGTTCTGGACTCCTCAACCCCAGGGAAAAGACTTTGTCTATTTATCCTATCCATGCCCC
>NC_057711.1:72054760-72077621 GCF_004010195.1 Chiloscyllium plagiosum
TCTCTCAGGATTCCCTCCAACAACTTGCCCACCACTGAGGTCAGGCTCACTGGTCTATGGTTCCCTGGCTTGTCTTTACCGCCCTTCTTAAACAGTGGCACCATGTTTGCCAGCCTCCAGTCTTCCGGCACCTCACCTGTGGCATTTATATGGCTGGTCCAACGTAGCTTCTGGTCAGTGGTAATCCCCTGGATTTTGATTGATGCTATCAGATAAAGTTCTATGCCTATGTCAGGACAATATGTTTTGAAATGTTATTCATTTGTCAATGCATATCTGCAACATATCCAAATTCAAGTTTTCATCATTCGACGGATGGACAAAATCACATGAACACAATACATTTGCCTCAGTAAACATATTCCTTGCTTATAAAAATCAAACACTTACTATTGGATATTTGGCAACCACTACCACATGTTCATACAATTTTTCTCAGTGTTTTACTGCTTATTAAGACTCATCTGTCTACTTATTGCTCATCATTTGGTTCAGTAGTAATTAGGCAAGCCTCTTATTTTACTAATAAAACCCCTTTTTGGAAAAACACTTATCTTGTCAGGCATGTCACACCCACACATAGGCAAAGGGAATTGTCATAAAATAGTGGTAATCTGTTGGTGAGTTTCAAGAAGACAAAAATTGCTACCTTTCTCATGAACTGATTTTCGACTGGTTTTATCCTCAGCCACTTGTTTATGCAAATCATATTTGTCAGGTATGCAGGAGCATGATTTTTAAAAAGAGTTTTCCTTTTGATATTGAAAATAAATATCTTTGAATGAAAAGGATAAAATAAACAGCGAGGATGTGATTTAAAAGTACACTTGGTTCCTGGGATGAAGACAAGAAGCGCATGACATCTTATCCAAACAATTTACAAATGTCATTTTATGGCTTTGCATTGTGAGGCATAACATTATACAGGATCAACATAATCTGTTGCACTTTTGTACTTGCAATCAAATCAGCCTAAAGGCCATGCTAACGTTGTTTATTATCAGCACAAGTACTCCAGCTTATATTAATATAACATGTTATGATTAATGTTTGTCTTTAAGCATAACGAATGCATTGTTATTATTACCAACTTAAGCAAACAGAATTTTGCTGGCAATACCGTAGATTTAATTGGCTTATTCATGATGACCAAGCAGTCTTTTAAATATTTTTTACAGTGTCACTATGAAACTGTGTCTCTTGTGTAGGAAAATGCAATGATCTTCTGTACCAGATCACTAACTAGCTCACTAACTGAGCTAGTTAGTGATTAGTCCTTTGTGCAAAATTTGAGGTTACATGAATTTGATTATGAAAGCTTCCTTGTACTGTGCCACAGTAGGAAGGTCAACAATGTACTCTTGAATCACCATGAAATTAATTCTGCTGCTTTTCTTATAGGTCAAATCATCCTAACATTTGTGCGCATATACCTTTGCGTAAATCATCCAGATTGCAAGTACAGCATCTTTTAGATTTTAAGCCCATTCATGTTAAAAGTCATCTCCATAAAATGGCCATTGCTCAGAATGATATATAAACTCCTAGATGATTCGATAAACAAGCAATGACGATGAGGAAGAACGCTAAATGTTATTTTCCAGTGCGGTGGTGTTTGTGGGTCCAGTGGTGGGAGATAGTGGAAAAGTTACAATTGGTCTTGGTAATCTTGGGCTCAATTTAAACAGCATATCAAAATATCCAGGCTATTGTGTAAATACAAATATGTTTCAATGAGATACTAGAAATGTACACCACTTTGAAACTGTCCCCCAGATGGTAAATCATTGCTTTCAAAATTGGAAAAAATAGAGAGAGAAAAATGAGAAAAAGGACCAGATTTGTGTCTGTATGATCTTGCCTTACAAATCAAGAGTAGAAGCAAGATTGTGTTATGTGTCAGATTGTAGATACAATCCGTTGATAGTCTTCTCTGTTCAAGTGATTCCCAGTAGAAGGCAAAACAAAATTAAATTCTGGAAAATTTGGAAGCATTTCTACATTGCTTATGCATCATCTTAAGTGTTTTACTCAATTCCTGTTTATGATAACCAAAAAAATCCAAACACAAAAGGACTATTTTACATAAATTACACAACCACGCTCTTAAACATTGATTGTTACATGATTCAAAAAGACAATTTTTTGAAAACCTGTATTCATTTAGAGATCCTTGGCAAGGTTTGCCTTTAATGCCCATGGGTGGTACAGTGGCACAGTGGTTAGCCATGCTGCCTTCACAGCGCTGGGTTCAATTCCATAAGACCATAAGACTTAGGAGTGGAAGTAAGGCCATTTGGCCCATTGAGTCCACTCCGCCATTTAATCATGGCTGATGGGCATTTTAACTCCACTTACCCGCTCTCTCCCCGTAGCCCTTAATTCCTTACGAGATCAAGGATTTATCGATCTCTGCCTTGAAGACATTTAACGTCCTGGACTCCACTGAGTTCCATGGCAATGAATTCCACAGGTCCACCATTCTCTGGTTGAAGAAGTGTCTCCATGGATCCTAGTCTCCCTGCCTAACGGAAACAACTGCCCAGTGTCCACCCTTTCTAAGCCATGCATTATCTTGTAAGTTTCTATTAGATCTCCCCTCAACCTTATAAACTCTAATGAATACAATCCCAGGATCCTCAGCCGTTCATCATATGTTAGGCTTACCATTCGAGGGAAATTCCAGTCTTGGGTGACTGTGTGGAGTTTGCATGTTCTTTCTATGTCTACGTGGCTTTCCTTTGGGTGCTCCAATTCTCACGTCCAAAAATGTGTAGGTTAGGTGGGATTGGCCATGTTAAATTGCCCATAGTGCACAGGGATGTACAGGCTAGGTGGATTAGCCATGGAAAATGTGAGGTTACAGGGATATGGTGGAGGGCTGGGTCTGAGTTAGATGTTCTTCAGAGTGTTGGTGCAGACTTGATTGGCCAAATGGCCTCTTTCTGCACTGTAGGGATTCTATGATGTATTTCACAAACTGTTTGTACATTATGCCCCTGTGAATATGGTCTACTTTAGACCTCCTGATAAAGCAGAAGATGGCATGGGTGGTCTCCATAGGGCAGAAGTTAATAATGGGCCAGACCTGCACCATGTATTGCAATATTGAAAGTGCCTTGCACCTGATAACCAAGAGCAGAGTGGGAACCCTGACCCTTTTGAAACATTTTCTCAGCACCACCAAGTAATCTGACCAGACAGCAAAGGGGCAAAGGATTGTGGGTTTCAGTGCCCAATGCACATGGCCTTGTTCTTTACCTTGATACCCGAGGTCCATTTGAACTGGTCTCAAATGCACTGACAATGGAAGAGCAGAAAATTGAGCCATGTAGAGACGTTTGACCTGAGTCCCTCCATAATTTGAAATAGTTACCCCTTTTAAGTCAAAATTCTTCCTAAGGGACCTGACAAAGACAGTGCATGTACAGGATGGAGGAGAGAGGGCTGACTTGCCTGACTCCAGATTTGATTGGATATTCCCCATCCACTAGTTGAAATTGCACTACTGTGTCAAGTAGTTGGATCTAATTCTGATTCCCATCCCAGGCACCATCCATTCCAAAATTCTGTCAAAGGCTTTCACCTTCCACATGCTCAGGAGGCAGGTGTCCATTCCACAGTCTGCACATGGACGATCAGAATTGTTGGAGAGTCTCAGAGATGTTCCTACCGAGTACAGTGCACATTCAATCAGGGAAAATCAACACCTTGACCTAATTGGCAATGACATTGCATTGAATGTTGGAGTCCATGTTCAGTCAGTGATAAGCCATCAATTTCTAATTTTCTCCTTTTCCCCTTCTTGTAAACCAGGCTGATGATGATTTCCCTTGTGGATTCTGACATAGTCCTGGCCGGAGTAGACTTGAGTCTGTTAGTGGTACACCTCCAGCACATCTGGGCCAATCCAGTCCCATTGAGTTGAATGCACCCTACTCAGTAAGATGTCACTACTGACATCTTTATTTTCCTCTGTGAACCATAGGACTTCAGTCAGCTCATTCAGAACTATCAGTTTATCCAGACTACCATGCATACTGTCACCTAAGATCTCCATGATCGTGGCAGAGCAACTGGAAGGATGAGCTGTTTGTAGGCTTTCTGCTATAAGGTCTGACATTGAAGCATTTCCTGGTCTCCACAATGTTAATAGTTTGCCTTCTTATTTTATGCTGCTCCTCACAGAGCTCTCTATCTCTCTGTCTACCTTACAGTCAACGTCATAGAAATACACTAGGAGAAAGTGAGGTCTGCAGATGCTAGAGATCAGAGACAAGAGCATGTTGCTGGAAAAGCACAGCAGGTCAGGCAGCATCCGAGGAGCAGGAGAATCAACATTTCTGGCCGTAGGCCATTCATTCCTGATGAAGGGCTCCTGCCCGAAACGTCGATTCTCCAGCTCCTCGGATGCTGCATGACCTGCTGTGCTTTTCCAGCAACACACTCTCGTCATAGAAATACACCATAGAAACAGGCTCTACAGCCCACCATACCTATGCTGGCCAACAAGCACCAAGCTACACTAGCCTACTAAACTCTGGCATTTTAAGTGCTCATCCAGATGCTTCTGAAATGGTGTGAGAGTATATGCCTCCACCACGCATTCAGGCAACACATTCCACAGTTCCAACACCCTTTGGGTGAATTTATTTCTCCTCAGAACCCTTCTGAACCACTTATTCCTCACGTTATGCCCTCTGGTCTTAGACACATCTGCACTGGGGAAAAGATTCTCACAATCAACTCTGTATATGCCTCTCATAATTTTGTATACCTCAGTCAAATTCCTCCCTCAACCTCCTCTGCTCCAAGGAAAACAAACGCAGCCTATCCAGTCTCTCCTCATAACTGGGAATTTTCATCTCAGGCTACGTCCTGGTAAATCCCCTCTGCACCCTCTCTAGTGCAATCATATCCTTCTGATAGTGTGGGGACCACAGCTGCACACAGTATTCCAGCTGTGGCCTAACTAATGTTTTATAAAGTTATAAAAGAACTTCCTTGCTCCTTTATCCTACAGACCATACACAACCTCATCACCTCAAGGGATTTCCCACCCACAGCTTCCAATCTCACAGTTTGGGAACCCCACACCGCCCGATTCTACCTCCTAACCAAGATCCACAAGCCTGACTACCCCAGCCGACCCATCATATCAGCCTTCCCCTGCACCACCAAATACATCTCCACCTGCCTCAATACTATCCTATCCCCCGGTCCAGGAACTCCCCACATACGTTCGGGACACCACCCACGCCATCCACCTCCTCCAAGATTTATGGTCACTATCCCTAAAATGTTCACCCATTGACACTGTAACAACTTGACTAGCTTAATTCTCCAGTAGGTAGGTCCAGAACTGTCCCATCTTTAGTGGGACTATCTCTGCACTGGCACAAAACTCCCCATTAAACAGATACAACTATAGTCTGGAATGCTAAGCTGCCAGTCCTGTCCTTCCTTCTACCATGTCTCTGTAATTGCAAAGATATCATATTCCCAGATGCTGATCAATGCTCTAATTTCATCAGTCAGGTTCTTTGCATTAAAATAAATATAGTTTAGCTTTCTGGTCCTCTCATGTGCTTTATCATGCCCATATTCTCCACCCACTGGACTGTCCCAGTATTTCTTCGATATTTGATTGAAACCTCCTCCTGACTTTACATCTACTCTGTGTCCCATCTCCCTGCTAACATAGTTTAAAACCTCCTCAACAGCATAAGCAAACCTCCCAGCAAGGATATTGAACCAACTCCAGTTTGAGTGCGACCCACCCACTTGTACAGGTCCCAACTACCCCAGAAACTGTCCCAGTGATCCACAGATCTAAAGACCTCCCTCCTACACTGTCTCTTTAGCCTCATGTTCATCTGACCTATCTTTCTATTCTTAACATGTGGAATAAAAGTGATCTGGAGATTTCAACCTACATAACCCTCATCCTTAACCTTCTTTCTAACTCTTTAAATTCCTGTTGTAGGACTTCACTTCTTTCTCTACCCATGTTGTTGGTACTGACGTGGACCACTGCTGCTGGCTATTCACCTTCCCTCTTCAGAATCTCTTGCAGTTCTTCTGAGGCATCCCTGACCCTGGGACCAAGGAGGCAACATACCACTTATGAGTCTCATTTGTGGTCACAGAATTGCCTGTCAGTTGCCCTTACAATCGAGTCTCCTATCTTTAAAGCTCTCCTTTCTGGAAGAAGAAACAATAGACCATCTCGTCCTGCTCCACGGAGCAGACTGTGGACTGGAAGCTGATCTTACAGACCTCTGAGGAAAATACTATATATCGCTTGGAGAAATCTTCCTTGACATCGATCCCCAGTGACTGCAGGCAGAGCAGATACTGCCTAATTTTCTGGAGTTGGCACATTTCTTTCTGGTTTTCTCTCACCCTCTGAACATTAGGAAGGTGAAGAACCTTTTGATGTTGGCCTTGATTGTTTCTCCAGAGTCCTGGAGACACAAAGAGAGGATTCACATTTCTCCAATCCCTGAAATCCTTTCTGAGTTGCTCAATGTTTCCGGTGGTCATCAAACTAATGTTTAAGTTACAAGTAAGCCATGCCACCGGTCTGGCTTGCTGTAGATCAGGCAGCATCTGAGGAGCAGGAAAATCGACATTTCAGGCCGGAGCCCTTCATCATTCATTCCTGATGAAGTGCTCCGGTCCGAAATGTCAATATTCCTGCTCCTCAGATGCTGCCTGACCTGCTGTGCTTTTCCATCAACACACTCTCAACTCTGATCTCCAGCATGTGCAGTCCTCACTGTCTCCTTGCTGTAGGTCAGTCATTTGAAAAGAACATCAGCGGCTTCATCCTTTTCTTACATGCATATCCATGTACTTCAGGCAAGTCTTCTCTGCAGCCTCTCCAGATTCTTTGTGTCTTTTTATAAGGTGCAGATCAGAACTGCAGGCTGGACTGATACATCAGTTGGGCCGAAGGGCCTGTTTCCACACTGTAATGTAATCTAATCTAAATCTAATCTAAATCAGCCGAGGCAGCGTGGTAAGTCCTAATTAGCAGGAGGTTTCCTTGCTCATGTATGATGTAATGCCTTGATTTAATGGGGGTGACAGTCAATGCAAAAGAGCCCCAGTTGTACTCCTTCCTGACTGTATTTCACTGTGTTGACACCGCTAGTGGGCCATCCTACTAGGTGGGATAGGATAAACAGAGGGATGATGATGGAGAATAAAAACAAAACTAGCTGGGTACACTCACCTGGGACTGGTGTCTCTGTGGAGAGAGAGAAGCAGAATGAAGATTTCCAGTCCATTCAGATGGTGGTGATGGCTTAGTGGTATTATCACTGAACTGTTAACCCAGGGACCCAGGTAATGTTCTAGGGATCTGGCTTCAAATCCAGCCATAGCAAATATCTGGAATTACGAGTGTAACAATGACGGTGAATTCATTGCCAATTGTTTGAAAACCCCATTCTGGTTTACTAATGTGCTTTAGGGCAGAAAGCTGTCATCTTTACCTGGTCTAGCCTACATGTGACTCCGGACCCACAACAATGTGGTTGACTCTTAACTGCCTTCAGGTCAATTAGGGTTGGGCAATAAATGCTGCCCTACCCAACAATGCCCTCATCCTGTAAGTGAATTTGAAAAGTCTCTTTTCAGAGGATTTTGTGTAATTTCAAGCATCTCTGGCATCTCAAGTCTCATAAGGTAATGGTAGATTCTGGGATGTTGTTTGGTATGAATGTGTTCGTGAGTATGACAATTTCAGATTGTACTTGTGTAATCTGTGGTACACCTTCCCAATTTTAGTACAAATTCCCATGAAGAGAACTTTTGTAGGCTCAACTGATTGTTGTTGGGTCCAAATCTGATGCCTAGGACAATTTTAATTATTAAGTTAAATCCTTTACTTTCCATATGATAGCTGAAAATGTGCTGCTGGAAAAGAAATTCCTGAAGAAGGGCTCATGCCCAAAACATCGATTCTCCTGCTCCTTGGATGCTGCCTGACCTGCTGCGCTTTTCCAGCAACACATTTGCAGCTCTGATCTCCAGCATCTGCAGTCCTCACTTTCTCCTTTCCATATGATAGCCTAGATAACAAATTTTCTGGTAAACACAGCATCAGAGCAATTAAATGTGTTGATTTGGGAGTTGCTCAAAAGAACACAAAGAATGGGGGAGCTTTTAGTATTTGCTATTCATATATAAGAAGCTTTTCTTTAAAATTAAAAAACAACTTTAACCTTCGGATATTCTCCTTCCATTATCACATAAACACCAAATTCCGTGCTTGACAAATGATATGAAGTAACCATCTTTGTGTTTACTCGGCTAACCAAGCCTATTCATGTTGCATGTTGACATTGAGACCACACATGAAATGGTGACTCCCTTCACCCGCTCCACCACTACCACCATGTATGCTCTGGAAAGACAGACAGCAACTCAGAGAAGTCTGAGCCATTATCTCTACTTTAAAAAGTAACTGATACCTGATAATACAATGACCTAAAAATGTACAATCACATGCAATAAATAGAATTCCTTTCTTTTGAACAGCAGACAAAATATGTGATTATCACTGAAGCTTTGTAAAGTTAATTATGCTTGGCTGCAAGGCTGCTACAGAAAAACCTGTTTCATCCTTGACCAAATTATCTCTACAGCATTTGAAACCTCAAGTTTTGCCAGGAGACTTGGTCCCGCGGGCCACCAATTATCTGCTATCAGCTCGCAGATCTGTGAACTGTAGTTGATTTTTTTTCATTTAAGAGCAATGATGCTATCATTTGCTTGGAGCTGTCCGGCATTTTTAAATGTTTCTCAGCAGGCAAGTGATATCTTGTTGTTGACATGGTGAAACGAAAGAAGGAAAGGTACCTGGGTTACGCAGAGTTCAGCTCTTACAATATGTTTCCTTCTGATTTGAAATAGATTTTGATTGTAATTCTGTTCTTTTAAGAAGAAACAGTTATCCTGTTGCAAAGTGTTATTATAATATAGCAGTTGTTGTCTGGAGTTAATACATTAACTACTGGCTGCGCATGCCTAATTAGTAATCCAGATGTGGATAACTGCACTTCTGATGAGTAAATAAAAATGAGTAATAGACATTGCCCTTGGACATGTGACCTTAATATTTATACTCATATGGTGAATACGTTTATACTTTAGCTATTTTCTATGTTTACTGGTAAAATTGGAGAAGGGGAAGTGTGTGTTCTTTGATCATGTAATGCTTTCTATCCTTCTTTTATGAATGACCGTAGTAAAAAATACACTTATACAGTGCAAATATGTTAATGTTTATTGCACGAAAATGTGTGCATGTGACAAAAATAGTTCTTAATCAGAGATTTGACAACATTGATCTTGAATTATATCTTGCTAGGTATTACAGAAGTGTCCAATTTACAGTGTGATATGTTTGAGGAACTTGTATTTTTTTCAGAGTAATATGACTTCCATGCTGTAATGGTGGACAATATTCCTCTTAACTGAATAGTGTTCAGATTTAGCTTTACACCGTTTGATAATTTTTTGAACACTGAGAAGGTTTAGAAGAGGACAATGAATCAGTAGTCAATGTGAATAAAACTGTGAATAAAGACACCAGCTGTTGATCGCCTATTTTATACTATCGTGCAAAGTCAAAATTGGGTCCTTATCTTTGGATTTAAATATTTTTCTTTCATATATTAAAAGCAACTGTCACATATATCGTTTACCTCTACTGCAACAGTCCCTGTATTTCAAAATGATTCACTGTATGTGAAGTACTGTATAACATTTCTAAGCCAAGTGTCATAAAAATGCAAGTTTGTTCTTACTTTCTACTCAGCCAAAAGCATGTTAATAAGAACAAGGATAGGACATATTTGGACTACAATAACCATCTATGTTTGTGGGAAATGGCTATTGTGAAATATTTTTATTAAATACATTATTGCAGATGAGACTACATTTAAAGGCTTAGTGTCACAGCTGTTCAGTTGTAAGAAGGTAGGGAAATTGCATAATTAGGTTGTGCAGAAGACAATTTGTGTTTAGGCATGTTCTAAATTCCTGTTTTTCCAAAGAGCACAAAGAACTGACACACATGAAAAGATCCTAGTACATTTGCCCTGGCATCAAGGAAAACAAGTTTCTGTTTGAAGCTATTAATAAGCAATTGAAAATTGCTTGTATCTTTTTCATGAAACCTAATGCTTGGTTCATTTCTGCTTAAACTGAGAAAAACTTTAGGTGTTACTGTTCAACTATACTGTTTTCCCATTGACCCAGCTATGAACTGATGTTTTGAATAGATTAGATTCCCTACATATAGAAACAGGCCCTTCGGCCCAACAAGTCCACATCAATCCTCCGAAGAGCAATCCACCCAGACCCATTCCCCTACCCTATATTTTACCCGACTAATGCACCTAACACTATGGATAATTTAGCATGGCCAGTTCACCCGACCTGCACATCTTTGGATTGTGGGAGGAAACTGGAGCACCCGGAGGAAACCCGCACAGACACTGGGAGAATATGCAAACTCTGCACAGACAGTCGCCCGAGGCGGAAATTGAATCTGGGTCCCTGGCGCTATGAGGCAGCAATGCTAACCACTGAGCCACCATTTTCTTTTTGCAATTTATTGTTCTCTGCTGTAATACTCTTGATTATGCTCTTGTTATGCATTATCAATGTAGAACTTTCATACTGAAAATATAGATCTAAAGTCAACCAGAAAATTGTGATAGGTCAACTGAAAGTGCATTTCAACAGTTACCTGGAACTGGTTACACCTGAACTTATCTGATATAGTTTAACAACCATTAAGGAATTCTCAGATAGATCAAAGAACCATTCCTGCACTCAGTTTATTCTGTTGGTATCATTCTATTTCAGAGAAATGAGGTGGTTTTAAAAGAGTGATGCTCACAGGAACTGTGGGATTGCCTACTGAAATCACATTGTCTAGTTCAACAATCAAGGTCACAGTTTTCATATACTGTACTTAATACACTGCAGTTTTTAATCAGGATGCATACAAAATCTCATTCCAAGAGACTGAGTAGTGAGAATGACATTCAATGAATTAGCCTTCCTAGCTGGCAACATAAGACTGCAACATTTATCAGTTATATTCTTGGGAAAGGGTTTATAGTAGCATTCCTCCTCACAGTAATAAAAGCTGTTAGCTTGGATTATTTATGAAAGGTTAGTGATAAGTGCCATGAGGACAGAATATGCTATCAGGAAATGTTTCTTTGTAAAGATAAGAAATGGGTCACATGTAAGGCCATAGAATGAGAGAAAGCATTTATTTAAGGTTACTAGACATGAGAAAAGCAAACAAAATACAACAGTTGTGTGTGTGGTACTGGAAGAGGTTCTGTTGGAGAACAGATATTATTGGAGCTGTTACTGTGTTCTGGTTGGCAAAAACAAAGCATAAACTCAATGTTAATGGAAACTATTCTGAGCCTCATTATAGCCCTGTGGTTTTAATCCACCAAGTGCTTGTGAAGAACTGAGTTTAATCTAGCTTGAAGTGGTTTATGTCAGTTATATTTTAATTAATAAAAGGTCACTATACTGGTTGTATTGCGGTCAGTCAGATGGGCCTCATAGAATATAAGTTCCCTGATTGGGACTGTTAACCTGATCCAATCAGGGAGCCCTGGCTGACAGATAAGAACAGGAGTGTCAGAGATTCTGTTCACTCCGAGAGCTAGCTCTGAGGGAGCTGGATCAGTTTCAAGGACTCTCCATGTGTAAATAAAGGGTGACTTGGTGATGGGATATCAGCGTCTGTGGAGTTAGTTCAGTCATCAGCCATATGTTAATGCCTCAGTTTGGTAGGTATAAGCTCAGGGTGAAAAAAATACTTCAGTTTATCAACAAACATTGGGAAAGGCCTATGTTTGAACAAGGAACTTAAAATTGAAGTGAAGAAGATAAATCCAAATATACTTGCTTTGTATGGACAGTTATATTGGCGTAGGATACAAAATAATATATTGAATGCAGCCTTATAAACTTTTCACTAAAACTTTGTTGATAGGCCCATGTCTTTTATAATAGTGTTGTAAAACATGTTATTAGGCCACATTTGGTGTTCTAGACTGAACTGTGAATGGATAAAACTCTGGAATAAACTGTTGAATAAAGGTTGATAGACCATTTCAGCCCAAATTATTTCCTCTTGTCCCGAGAATGTGTTGGCTCATGCCGAGGTATGATTGCGCAAACGGAACAGCCTTATGGTTTCAGTGTGCTTTATTCCCTGTGCGAATATCACATATCAGTATCAGAAAGCCTAGTTTGTTCTCACCCATCACTCACACTCATCACCGTACTGGCATTGGATGGCCATCAAGAGAGGGAAAGGCTTACTGAATTGTATTTATCCCAACCAAGAGGTAGCTGAGGTCAATTATTATATTCTCATTGTAATGCAAAATGAGATCAATCACATCACCCCAAACTCGAAGTAGATCACAGAACATACGTGATCTCCATGATTCAGTACCACACCAGATAATAGACCTAGTCACGTGAAGCAAAAAAATCAACTTCTCTAGAGTATTCCCAGTTCTTCAGCATGGTTTTTGCAACCAATATGAATGTGGAATTACAGTCATTTGAATCATTTGCCAGTTCAAAAAACAGATTATTTTATGCTGGTAAGCTGTGAAAGTCATTGACATTAGAGGAATAAAATGAACTCCTCATTCGTCCTTTACAGTACTAGAAGTTTGTGAGAAGATTTGTAGCTCGGGTGCTCGTTGTTGTGGTTCTGTTCGCCGAGCTGGGAATTTGTGTTGCAGATGTTTCGTCCCCTGTCTAGGTGACATCCTCAGTGCTTGGGAGCCTCTTGTGAAGCGCTTCTGTGATGTTTCCTCCGGCATTTATAGTGGTTTGTCTCTGCCGCTTCCGGTTGTCAGTTCCAGCTGTCCGCTGCAGTGGTCGGTATATTTGGTCCAGGTCGATGTGCTTATTGATTGAATCTGTGGATGAGTGCCATGCCTTTGGGAATTCCCTGGCTGTTCTCTGTTTGGCTTGTCCTATAATAGTAGTATTGTTCCAGTCGACCTCATGTTGCTTGTCATCTGCATGTGTGGCTACTAAGGATAGAAGGTCGTGTCGTTTCATGGCTAGTTGGTGTTCATGGATGCGGATCGTTAGCTGTCTTCCTGTTTGTCCTATGTAGTATTTTGTGCAGTCCTTGCATGGAATTTTGTACACTACATTGGTTTTGCTCATGCTGGGTATCGGGTCCTTCATTCTAGTGAGTTGTTGTTGTCTGAGAGTGGCTGAGAGAGCCACACTACCATACATCAAGGGCATTTCCGAACTGACAGCCAGACTACTGCGACCACTAGTACTCATAACAGCACACAAACCAACAGCCACTCTCAGATAACAACTCACTAAAACGAAGGACCCGATATCCAGCATGAGCAAAATCGATGTAGTGTACAAAATCCCATGCAAGGACTGCACAAAACACTACATAGGACAAACAGGAAGACAGCTAACGATCCGCATCCATGAACACCAACTAGCCACGAAACGACACGACCAGCTATCCTTGGTAACCACACACGCAAATGACAAGCAACATGAATTCGACTGGGACAACACTATATTATAGGACAAGCCAAACAGAGACCAGCCAGGGAATTCCCAGAGGCATGGCACTCATCCACAGATTCAATCAATAAGCACATCGACCTGGACCAAATACACCGACCACTGCAGCGGACAGCTGGAACTGACAACCGGAAGCGGCAGAGACAAACCACTATAAATGCCGGAGGAAACATCACATAAGCGCTTCACAGGAGGCTCCCAAGCACTGAGGATGTCACCTAGACAGGGGACGAAACGTCTGCAACACAAATTCCCAGCTTGGCGAACAGAACCACAACAGTACTAGAAGTATCAGAGAAATGCAATTAAAATGGAGAAAGCACAATGAAGCAGCAATAAATAGCTCAAGAGCTGGAGAATGTTGCAGGAACCAATTTTAAAAAAACATTCACTGAAAGACAAATGAAGAAACCTACACAGCAGCAGAAACCTGAAAAACATGAAAGATCTGAAGCAGCAATCAAAAGTGCAATAATAAATTGTGGTGTCAATACTGTAGTCATTGGGCTAATTACATTGCTGTTACAAATCCCCAGCCATTTTTCATCAAAATACCTTTACGAAAACTGAATACATTCAGTGTAGTCTTAATAGAAGCAGTGGATTTGATCACCAGCTGTTTATCTTCAGGACTAGCAATGAATGGTTGAGGAACCTATAAAAATGTTCTATTATTTTCCATTCCAACTTGTTGTTGCCCAATGTAACAACACTTCTCTTGTGTTTACAAATTTTCTGATGAATATATGTAAGATAATTAGCTATGATCCATGAGGCACCATAGGCATCGTTCCCTGTTATAGAGAGAAAAATGATGAGTGGCTGAAATATTTTCAATCATTTTTGGCCAGAGGAGCCAAACAATGACCATCCTTAACAAGAGAGATTCCAACCTTCTCCCTTTGAGATTCAATTGCGTTACCATCACTGAATTGCCCCGCCATCAATATTCTGAGGGTTATAATTGGCCAGAAATTAAATTCACCAATATAATGCTGCAGTTACAAAAGCAGGTCAGAGGCTAGGAAATGTGCAGCTTATTGCTCAAATCATTACTCCCAAAAGCTTGTCCACTATCCACAAGGTGCAAGTCAGGAGTGTGATGGAATGCTCCCCACTGGCCTGGACAGCAGCAGCTCCAACAGCACTCAAGAAGCTTGACATCATCCAGTCCACTTGACTGACACCATATCAACACATTTGATATCAATATTGATTCCCTATACCATCAACATTTGGTGACAGTGGTGTGTACCACGTACAAAGTGCACTATAGCAATCCACAACATCTCCTTCAGAAACAGCTTCCAATCATCTAACCTCTCCCACCCAGAAGGACAGTTGCAGCAGAAGAATGAGAACACCACAACCTGCATTTTCCTCTTTTAGCCACTTACCCTTGTGACTTGTATATCACTGCTCCTTTGCTGTTGCTGAGTAAAAATGCTGGAACTCCTTTCCTAAGAGCGCTATGGGTGTACGTTCACCATATTGGCAGCAGTAGATCAACAGGGGCTATTAGGGATGGATAATAAATGCTAGTCTGGCCTCCAATAGCCAAGTCCCATGAATGAATCTTTTTTGAAGTGATTATGAAGCTTCAGGGATACCACTCTGCATTAAGTATAGGGTAAGAAATGCGAGCAGTCCCCCCGTAAACCACCACAGCTGGTACAAAGATTGAGCCTATATTATAGGCGTCATTATACTTGTAGCAACTGATGCCCACTTTGAAGAATATGCCCCAAATTGTATAAATATGCAGAAAAAGAATACATCTGGAAATGTGTTGCTGGAAAAGCACAGCAGGTCAGGCAGCATCCAGGGAACAGGAGAATCGACGTTTCGGGCATAAGCCCTTCTTCAGGATTCCTGAAACGTCGATTCTCCTGTTCCCTGGATGCTGCCTGACCTGCTGTGCTTTTCCAGCAACACATTTCCAGCTCTGATCTCCAGCATCTGCAGACCTCACTTTCTCCTCCTAGAAAAAGAATACATGTCATCCATGCATAATTATGGGAGAATAAATGGTACGTTGTGTTTTTTTACTTAATTATGGATCATGGTGACTCAGTGGTTAGCACTACTGCCTCACAGCACCAGGGACTTGGATTTAATTCACCCTTGGGCGGGCTGTCTGTGTGGAGTTTGCTCATTCACCCCGTGCCTGTGTGGGTTTACTCCAGGTGCTCTGATTTCCTCTCATAGTCCAAAGATATACACATTAGGTGGATTGGCCATGTTAGATTGCTCATGGTTTCAAGGTATGTAGAAGACTAGGTGGATTAGCTATGGGAAATGCAGAATTATAGGGATATGGCGGGGGGTGTGGCATTCTCTTTGAAGGGTGAGTGTGAACTCGATGGGCTGAATGGCCTGCTTCCATACTGTAGGGATTATATGATATAAAGCAATCGATACACTATCAAAATGTCAAAAGAACAAAGTCCAGATAATGAAACAAAATAGGAATGGGCAATTCGATTCAAGCATGCATATGACATACTGTACACTGTGATAGAAATGACACTAATAGACATTCTCAAATTATCGATGAGGCTAACCAGACTATCAGTATGACAAAACCTCATTATGTATTCCAAACAAACAGTTTGGTGAAATATGTACGAAACGTGGGCAAATATTGATAGCATTTCCAACTGAAAGGTTTATTATCATACCAGTTTATAGAGTCATAGAGTCATAGAGATATACAGCATGCAAACAGACCCTTCGGTCCAACCCATTCATGCCGACTAGATATCCCAATCCAATCTAGTCCCAACTGCCAACACCCAGCCCATATCCCTCCAAACCCTTCCTATTCATATACCTGTCCAAATGCCTCTTAAATGTTGCAATTGTACAAGTCTCCACCACTTCCTCTGGCAGCTCATTCCATGCGTGAAAAAGTTGTCCCGTAGGTCTCTTTTATACCTTTCCCCTCTCACTCTAAACCTATGCCCTCTAGTTCTGGACTCCCCGATCCCAGGGAAAAGACTTTGTCTATTTACCCAATCCATGCTCCTCATAATTTTGTAAACATCTATAAGGTCACCCCTCAGCATCCGATGCTCCAGGGAAAACAGCCCCAGCCTGTTCAGCCTCTCCTTAAAGCTCAAATCCTTCAACCCTGGCAACATCCTTGTATATCTTTTCTGAACCCATTCAAGTTTCACAACATCTTTCAATTAGGAAGGAGACCAGAATTGCATGCAATATTCCAACAGTGGCCTAACCCAATGTCCTGCAACATGACCTCCCAACTCCTGTACTCAATATTCTGAACAATAAAAGAAAGCCTACCAAACGCCTTCTTCACTATCCTATCTACCTGTGACTCCACTTTCAAGGAGTTATGAACCTGCACTCCAAGGTCTCTTTGTTCAGCAACACACCCTCGGACCTTACCATTAAGTTTGAGGGAGTGTGAACTGTCTTTGGATTTAAGTTTTTGCACATTCAGATCCAATTATTCAAACATTTAAGGAACATGAATATATATTCAACCTGATAAGATCCCAACTAACACTAAGTGCATAGCAATATATTTAAACCATCTAGAGTCACAAAGTATAGGTACATACACACAGCAAGAATTGAGCATGGACACCCAAACCATTAACACATGGATGCTATGCAAAAAACCTTATGTTTTGTTTTGCTTGTCAAAATCATCAAACCTCTCAATAACCCTCAGGAATTGATACCTTCCCTTCCTAAACCAAAAAATAAACCAAAGAAATTGGACAGAACTTTTAACAGTCAAATTTCTGAATCATTATTAATGATACAGTGGATAAAACCATGGCATTGTACAGCACTGGGCAAGGTTTTTATATTTCATGCAACTGTGTTGAATTAAGCAATCTTAAAAGGGGTCCTCTTGTACGCAGAGGTAGTGTCCCTACCCCTGGACCAATAGGCTTGTGTTCAAATCCCAATTTCTCCAGAGGTGCGTAATAACATCTCTGAACAGGTTGATTCGAAAAAAACTATGTTAAGAGATCTTAAACGAGTTTGCATTTAGGGTATTGCAATTGGTCCTAGCCAAAATACTGGAAATAGGTAGCATTAATTCATCCCCTTTCACAAAAATGTTATCCTGTCTTTTTCTTTCATATATGATACATTTCCTGTACTCAAGTGACAATCCTCAATTGACTGTCACTGGAGCTTCAGTGATTATCCGGCCCATCTCTTCTTCATTGTGTATGACAGTAATTCTTTCATGATTCTATATCTTGAAAAGTTAGGATCCACTGCTTGTCATTTAATTTTTTATTATTTGTAGCTGAATTGCTGGGCTTATACTCATTATCTTAGAAAAAAATGTTTTTTTTTAAATAAATCTCAGGATGCAAGTGGTTTCTTAGTTATTATAGCTATTGTAACAGTATATAATCTAATTTAACATTGAACTATATAATAGCAACCATGCAATGATACACTGAATGATATATTCATAACTTCCAAATACTTTCTGTTCTATCTGACTTTATCTACCCAGATTTGTAATCTTGTTGCTCCCAGTAGTGACTTTCTTCTCCCATTGTCCTTCCTTTCTTACATGCTGTTACAGCTTTAATTTTTCTGATGCCATTCTCATCACCCAACTGTTTCAAAGCATGTAACCTCAACTGAGCAGGCTAATGTTGTGATCTAAGCACTGTCAACAAGTTACGCAGTCTGACCATGAACCTCTGGCCCTTTATTCATTTGATTACTAACATTTATTAATTGTGCTCACAGGTCAGTTCATGAGTAGAAAGAGAAAAAAAATTGAACACAGTCACTCATTGTTATCCTTCACAACCGAGTAAAAGGCCCAGGAGCCTTTCCAGCACAGTTGATGAAAGATTTTGGCGCTGACAGCATTTAGTAAAGGTGCAATAAAAGAGACTTGATGAGAAAAAGCTTTTAGTA
Source organism: Chiloscyllium plagiosum (assembly GCF_004010195.1). Classification (NCBI taxonomy): domain Eukaryota; kingdom Metazoa; phylum Chordata; class Chondrichthyes; order Orectolobiformes; family Hemiscylliidae; genus Chiloscyllium; species Chiloscyllium plagiosum. The sequence continues at coordinate 72,073,325 of NC_057711.1, forward strand.
GGAGTAGCTTCATCATATTGTCAGTAAACAGAAAACACCAGAACCATTACACTCAACATGACACAAAATAGAACAGAGGTCATAAGGGGAGAATAAGATCTTTACAGCAGTAAAACAAACTGGTAAGAGTTAGAAAGAACTGCACAAATATGTAATAACAGACAAGATGGTAAAACCTAACTCATTGGAAACTAGTATATATGTATGATTCTGACAATAATTCATGTTTCTCTGAAGACTATTCTAAATTGGGTTTATGTCCTGCTTATTCATTCAGCTATGTAATTTTCAAATATTTTGTACACGTTTAGAACTTTTATACATTAGAGTTGCGTTGCACATTTGAAGCGAATCTGCCATTCCCCTTTCTTCTTTATTTCTTGGGATGCAAGCATCACTGATAAGGCCAGCATTAATTGCCAGTTGTCAATTGCCCTGAATGACATGCAACGGTAGTCAATTCAACTACATTGCTGTGGGCTTAGAGCCATATGTAAGCTTTCTCTAAAGTACATTATTTGATTTGATTTGTTTTATTACTGTCACATATACTGAGGTACAGTGAAAAGTGTTGACTTATGTGCTTTACAGACAAATTGTACAATACAGCAACATCAGGGTAACAGAACAGAGTGCAGCATACAATGTTACAGCTGTCAAGAAGGTGCTCAGAGAGAGCAATATTAACATTACGAGGTCCATTCAAAGGTCTGACAACAGCATGGGAGACGCTGTTCTCGAAACAGTTTGTACATGTATTCAAACTTTTATATCTCCTGCCTGATGGAAGTGGGTGGAAGAGAATTTAATCAGGTTGGGAGGGAGCTTCAATTATGTTGGTTGCTTTCCCGATGCAGCAGGAAGTATAGATGAAGTCAATGGATGGAAGGCTGGTTTATGTGATGGATTGGGCTATGTTCACAACTCTCAGTAGTTTCTTGAGGTCTTGGGAAGAGCAGTTGCCATATGATTCTACGGAATCCAGCTTTCCCCAGCATTGTATCCTTTCCTGGCTTGGAAACTGCCAATTCCAGGACCGACAAAAACCTGGGCTAACCAGATTCCTGAACTCATCTGCCAAATGTATGCATCAGATTTTTCTTCCTGAACCTTGCTGCTGCTTTGTTAAAACTCTGTTGACCCTTCTGCAAACCAAAGTCGCCTAAACTACTGACCTTCAACACTACTTATTGAAGCTTGAAAGATTTGAATGAAGAGGAAAGGAAAAGAGAAACATCCATATCAAAGGTGTGGCTGAGTAGTAAATTGATTACTTTTGCTTTTAGTTAGCCAACAGTATTTCAGGGTGATATCAATATCTGTCATCTTGTGTTATTTACTTGGATTTAGTAAAGCCTTTGATAAAGTTCCATCTGGTAGACTAATTAGTAAAGTTAGATCATCAGGGATTCAGGGTGGAGCAGGTATAGTTACAACATTTAAAAGACATTTGGATGCATTCATAAATAGGAAAGGTTTGGAGAGATATGGGCCAGCATGGTCTGGTTGGACCAAAGAGTCTGTTTCCATGCTGTATGACTCCGTGACATGCTGCAAATCATCCAGATAGGATGCTTTCTCTGGTACATCTATAAAAATTTGTAAGAGTCTTTATGGACGTTATCAAATTTCTTTGGCCTCCTGAGGAAATAGAGGCATTGTGCTTTTTTGATCATACTGGCAACATGGGTGGACCAGGACAAATTGTTGGTGATCATCACTCCCAGGAACTTGATATTGTTGATCATTCCCACCTCAGCACCATTGATGCAAAGTTAAAAATCATACAACACCAAGTTAGAGTTCATCAGGCTTATTTGGAAACACTAGCTTTCAGAGCGCTGTTCCTTCATCAGGTGGTTGCTGAGTATACTCCACAGCCACCTGATGAAGGAGCAGTTCTCCAAAGGTTAGTGCTTCCAAATAAACTTGTTGGACAAAACCTGGTGGTGCGTGATTTTTAACTTTGTACACCCCAGTCCAACACTGGTACCTCCAGTCATGACTACCATTGATGCAGACAGGGTGTGCCCTCCACTCCACTTCCTGAAGTCAATGGCCAGCTCCTTGATTTTGCTCACATTGATGGAGAGATTGTTGTCATTACACCTTGCTGCTAAGCTCTCTATCTCCTTCCCCTACTCCTGTCTCATCGTTGTTTGATATCTGACCTACAACAGTGGTGTCATCAGCAAACTTGTAATTGGAGTTGGTGTGGAATTTGGCCATACTATCATGTTCATGTAAAGAGAATAGTAGGGGCCTCAGTACACAGCCTTGCGAGGTACCAGTGATGACGATCATTCTGGAGGACGTGTTGTTACCTATCTTTACTGAATGAGGTCTGTTGGTCATGAAGTTGAGAATCCAGTTACATCCACTTACATTAGTGGACCAGATGGGCTTTTATAACAACAAAAAAAATGATAGTTGCCATTGAGGCTGAAGGATGGAATTCCCAAATGTCGAGTCGAATGGCAAGTACAAGCACCAATGGAAGTGCAGGATGCACAGGAAGTCCAATTTGGAGGAACACAGAATTATCACAAGGATATAAGTTTGCAGGATGTTACCGAGATTGGGAGGGATGAGACCAGAGAAGGTCATTTGAATATGAGGTTCAGAACTTTGACATCAAGTCATTGCTGCAGCCAATGTAGGTCAAAAGAATTGTAGGCTCCACAATTATATATAGAGAAATACTTCCTGGGTACTAATTTACTCAAGGCAATTATTATTTATTGAAATTTCCATTGGTATGAATCAACTGAGTGCTAATATAAACATTTACATGCGTAGACAGACATTATAAGTAAATAGAAAATGTATTTGCATTTAGTTTGGAATTTGCTGGCAGATAGACTCACTTGAGTGCCTATAGAGACACTCTCTTAAAATATAACATAGTGGAACCAAAATAAGCTAAAAAAAGGAATGGTACAGCTCAATTTAAAAGAATTTTATATCCATTTTGAATAAAATAGACCTGCAATTTGTTTCAAACCAAACTAAACAGTCATTTTCAGAGTGTCCAACACCCAATGAATTTTTTAAAAAACCTTTAACCTACGCTGACCTTTTCAGTCACACAAAATAAAAACAGAAGAAGCCTCAAATTGCCTAGGGCTTTTCACAAGGATTCTGAAAGGAGAATAGAGTGTGAAAAAGCAGAAGTATTATTAATATTTTCACTGCAGTCAGATGTCAAATATTACAAGCAGTCACGCAGACTATTTCTTTCTGAATGTCTGTGAGAGTTTTGAGTTGATAACAATGTTGGTAAATTAACAAATTGGGCCATGACATAAGCTTCCACTGAGAAGGTCTTTCACAAACAAAAGTGATGTTTTCTCTGAAAACATTTCATTGTAAGCCATTCATCACTGCAAACGGCTTCTGGCAGTTTCCAGAGTGAGGATTTGGAGAAAGGGAACAGTGCGGCCTTTCCCTGTCACAAAGCCTGGTTTCCGATTATAAACTATTCACAATATAGAGAGCACTAAATCCAGTATTTTTACAGCTGTAGTTTGCTACAACTCACTATTCATTTCATACAGTGCGAACCCATTCTACGGCATACAGTGTAGAACTGATGGCTGAGAAGGTCAAGCATGTGTTTTACTATTTTTTAAAATGTCTTTTTTATTAACTTTTACTGCCTTTCATCTGAATGTTAGATCCTTCCTTAAAACATCTGCTAAGGAATACAGTTTCTGTCAAGCAATAAGTAGTGACAGCACTTTAAGAGAATATGCATGTCTTTTGCACGCTCTAGTCTGCACTGGAAGGAATTTCTTCCCCTCCCCCAGCTGGGCTATTTGTCAGTATATTCACATGTGTTAAATGGTCTGGGACCCCCTGATTTTCAGCAGCACAGTGCGATTGTAAACAACTCTTGTTGGATGTCTGGTCTCCTGGTCTGTGTTTCAGGGAGTTATAGGTCAACTCACAGATGTGTACATGAACCTGCTTTTGGATTAGTGGTGCTGGAAGAGCACAGCAGTTCAGGCAGCATCCAAGGAGCAGTAAAATCGACGTTTTGGGCAAAAGCCTTTCATCAGGAATAAAGGCAGAGAGCCTGAAGCGTGGAGAGATAAGCTAGAGGAGGGTGGGGGTGGGGAGAAAGTAGCATAGAGTACAATAGGTGAGTGGGGGAGGGGATGAAGGTGATAGGTCAGGGAGGAGGGTGGAGTGGATAGGTGGAAAAGAAGATAGGCAGGTAGGGCAAGTCATGGGGACAGTGCTGAGCTGGAAGTTTGGAACTAGGGTGAGGTGGGGGAAGGGGAAATGAGGAAAC
>NC_057711.1:72077870-72081729 GCF_004010195.1 Chiloscyllium plagiosum
GAGATGCGTTGGAGGGCATCTTTGACCACGTGGGAAGGGAAATTGCGGTCTCTAAGGAAGGAGGCCATCTGGTGTGTTCTGTGGTGGAACTGGTCCTCCTGGGAGGAGATACGGTGGAGGCGGAGGAATTGGGAATACGGGATGGCATTTTTGCAAGAGGTAGGGTGGGAAGAGGTGTGTAATCCAGGTAGCTGTGGGAGTCGGTGGGTTTGTAGAAGATGTCAGTGTCAAGTCGGTCGTCACTGATGGAGATGGAGAGGTCCAGGAAGGGGAGGGAGGTGTCAGAGATGGTCCAGGTAAATTTAAGGTCAGGGTGGAATGTGTTGGTGAAGTTGATGAATTGCTCAACCTCCTCGTGGGAGCACGAGGTGGTGCCAATGCAGTCATCAATGTAGGGGAGGAAGAGGTGGGGAGTAGTGCCGGTGTAATTACGGAAGATGGACTGTTCTACGTAGCCAACAAAGAGACAGGCATAGCTGGGGCCCATATGTGTGCCCATGGCTACCCCTTTGGTCTGGAGGAAATGGGTGGATTCGAAGGAGAAATTGTTAAGGGTGAGGACCAGTTCAGCCAAATGAATGAGAGTGTCAGTGGAAGGGTACTGTTGGGGACATCGGGAGAGGAAAAAACAGAGGGCTTGGAGGCCCTGGTCATGGCTGGTGGAGGTGTAGAGGGATTGGATATCCATGGTGAAGATGAGGCATTGGGGGCCGGGAAAACAGAAGTCTTGGAGGAGGTGGAGGGCGTGGGTGGTGTCTCGAACGTCTCGAACTTGCTTTTGCACATCCCAATGTTCCCCTTAATATCCTGAATGTCTTGTATTAAGAAGTTCCAGAAAGAACCTCTATCAGAGGGTCAGTTATGTGCAGGATGAAACACAATGAAAATCAGAAGCAAAAGGGAGAATGATGAAATAAAAGAACAGAAAGTTAGGCTATTAACTTTGATCAAAGTCTCTATGACATTTGAAAATGACCAATAAGCAAAAAAAGAGGTGAAGGGATACAACAAATATACAATATTAAAAAGATGAAAGGTTCCTCCGCATTTTAAAAGCTGTTTTGTGGAAACTTTGGGCAAATACCTTTTATATACAGCAACAATCAACCACAAATTCCACTCACATGCAGGGTTTAAATTGAATTATTCAGGAGCTACATTGACATTTAAGAAAATATTAGAGCATTTAAAAGTTCTTAAGAACGTGTAAGCCAATTTTTCAAAGGATCACAAAGCACACTTATGCACAGTGCTAAAATGCTTTTATGGTAAATGGCCACTTATTTTCAAAAGCACTTAAATGAAAATTGCAAATCTTCAACTACTACTTTCATTGACTGTCATGAAATTCCCCTGGAAAAATATTCTCAACTTTGTTATCAAATCTCTTCACAAATTCCAGCCCTCTCCATATCTGTATTAGCCTCCACTGTCACACTTTCGATGATACCTGCACTTCTTGGGTTTTATAAGAATCCCCGATATTAACCGCACCATCAGGACAATGCCTTTAGTTGTCTCCAAGTAAAGATCTGGAATACTTGCCCTACAACCGTCTGCTTGCTTCTCCATCTCACCTTCCACCTTTGCGACCTTCCTATGACCACATCCTTTGACTACATTTTTGGTAATCTAATCAAAGATCTCTTCACTTGACACAGTGTCATATTTATTTTTACAATACCTCTATGGAGGTTGTATTATTTTAACGGCCCTGCATAAAAATGAAGCCAGAAAGCCACATGTAACCTGTTTTCTTTCCAAGAGATGATGATGGATATATTTTTCCTCCTCTGTAAGCAGTTTATGGAGTCACTTAGGAAACAACGAGTGCATGTTGTTTAGGCTTCTAGTAGTTTCTGATAAGCGCTTTGTGGGTAATTTGAATGGCAATCAGGTACAAGACTACTCACAAAGTAACAGCCATGCTCTTCCAGTGGTAGATATTTTCTAATCAGCTTGTTCATGGCACACTTTTTTTTATTTTATTACACACCTCTAGAACTTCAACCTGGGCCTCCTGGCTGAGAGATTGGAATGCTATGTTGCACCACAAGAGCCAACTTTGGTGAAAGTACCTGTTACTTAATTATTGAGCAGTTTAACCATTAAGGTCCCTTTTTCAATCTCTGATCCATGCTTCAGCTGGCTGATCTTTACCAAAGACAAACAGATTTCTACAACTCACTACAGATTTTCCAAAGTTGAAGCAAAAGTAATCAGTCAGGGTATGCATGATTGACAACCACTTATTAATCTATTTTGGAAGTTGACGTGGCTTGATTCCAAAACAGGAAAACCTGTGATGCTCCATAAGATCGGGTTACTTGCTGGAGCTTCTGTTAGCTTTGCACATTAAGAAGAATGACAGTGATGAGATATCTGAAAGATATTGACTTCCAACAAAGTATACAGCGTCATCAGTCACTTCCTTAAAGGAAAAATGGAGGGAAACTTAAGGGAAATAATTAATTTGGAAACCACCGTTTCAACTTTAACCCTATGTATTGAGCAGAAATCAGCCAGCTACTTAATGTTTGATCCTGATCAGTTCCAACATTAATCTGAGGGCTTTACAGACAGATTAGGAACCCGACTGAAGCAAATTACAATTATTTTTTATTCTGTCATGACTTGTGAGTATTGCCAGTAAGGCCAGAATTTGCTGTCCATTGCGAAATGCCCTTCAACCAATGCCTTCTTGTATTGCTTGAATCAATTACGTATAGATGCACAGGAAAGGCTCTAAAGTGAGCTCCAGGTTTGTGATGTAATGGCAATGAAGGTATGTATTGCAGAACCAGCCCAGACTAACTAATAATTGGGATGTGTTGCTGCTGACGATGACCCCTTCGACTATAAGCACAAACATCCCTTGCCACCTTTCCCAGTCCTGAAGCCCATCCTCATCGGGGAAGCTCCTAGTTATTTTTAATTAACCTTTTCAGATTTGTTCTGCCATATCCCCAGGACATGTGGATTTGAACCCAGGCCTCCTTCGCTGAGAACTATGGATGCTACCACTGTGCCAGAAAATCTTACATCAATCTTGCCTCTATACTGGGTTTCAAGACTTGTTTTGTTAACAGTGACAGAGATCAATCACTAGTGATTTTAACAAGTAGCAAGAACGCTTGTCTTAATCACTATATATAATCTATTGCAAGATAGTAATAAGTACAAGTAACACTAACTAGTTAGCGATCTTAACAAAGCCTCTCAGGAACCATGGATAACCGCACCAGGATCTTGAACTAACCTACTCATTTTGTGATCAGGTTGAGTGGAGCTTAATGCAGTCTCTAACATTAACTCTTTCAAAATACAATGGTTACCTTCTCAATGGTTAATTTCCAAGTCATGGATTTTTGTCAGTTGGAGAGAAACCTGCTGGTGGTAGTGTTCCATCCCTCTGATGTTCTAGTCCCTAGGTCACGGTTTGAAAAGTGCTGTCGAAGGAGCCTGGGAGTATAGATGATGCCAATGTTGCTGCTGTACATTATTGGTAGAGAGAGTGAATGTTTAGGGTGATGGATGTGGTGCTAATCAAGAGGGCTGATTTGTCCTAGGTGGCGTCAAGCAACTTAAATATTGTTGGAGCTGCACTCATTCAGACCAGTGGCTTCTTCCTTGTAGATGGTGGACAAATTTTGGGGAATCCAAGAGATGCAGAATTGTTGCAGACTATTGTAGACTGGTCGAAGAATGTCAAGCCTCTAACCTGTTTTCACTATCCCTCCAGACCTCCCCCTCCCTGAGGATGAAAGATCAGTCCTCAGCAGAGGCCTCACCTTCATTCCCCTACGCTCTCGGATCAACGAGTTCAACATGCGGCGTGACATCGAACAATTCTTCCGCC
>NC_057711.1:72082844-72114701 GCF_004010195.1 Chiloscyllium plagiosum
CCTCCAAACGGACCCCACCACCAGGAATATATTTCCCTCCCCTCCCCTATCAGCATTCCGAAAAGACCACTCACTCCGTGACTCCCTCATCAGGTTCACACCCCCCACCAACCCAACCTCCACTCCCGGCACCTTCCCCTGCAACCGCAAGAAATGCAAAACTTGCGCCAACACCTCCCCCCTTACTTCCCTCCAAGGCCCCAAGGGACACTTCCATATCCGCCACAAATTAACCTGCACCTCCACACACATCATCTATTGCATCTGCTGCACCCGATGTGGCCTCCTCTATATTGGGGAGACAGGCCGCCTACTTGCGGAACGTTTCAGAGAACACCTCTGGGACACCCGGACCAACCAACCCAACCACCCCGTAGCCCAACACTTTAACTCCCCCTACCTTTTATCTTAGCCTGCTGGACACATTTTCCTCATTCCTGAAGAAGGGCTTATGCCCGAAACGTCGATTCTCCTGTTCCTTGGATGCTGCCTGACCTGCTGTGCTTTTCCAGCAAAATATTTTCAGCTCTAACCTGTTCCACTTACCACACTATTAATACGGTTGGACCAGTTAGATTTCTGGTCAATGGTAACCGCGTTGATGGTGATTGTACAACTGCAATCCCATTATGTCCAAATATCATTGAGTTACTTTTAAGAAAGCCTGAACAGGGAAATTGGTGCAATTTTACTGCTTGGTACATGCAGATTTACAGTCAAGAGTGTGGTGCAGGAAAAGCACAGCAGGTCAGGCAGCGTTCGAGGAGCAGAAAAATCAACATTTCCGGCAAAAGTCCTTCATTAGGAATGAGGCTGGGAGCCTTGGGGGTGGAGAGATAAATGGGAGGGAGTGTGGCTGGAGGGAGGGTAGCTGAGAGTGCAATAGGTGGATGGAGGTGAGGGTAATGGTGATAGGTTGGAGGGGAGGGTGGTGCAGGTAGGTGGGAAGGAAGATGGACAGGTAGGACAGATCATGAGAGCAATGCTAAGCTGGAAGGTTGGAACTGGGATAAGGTTGGGGGAGGGAAAATGAGGAAATTCACATTGATGCCATGGGGTTGGAGGGTCCCGAGGTGGAAGATGAAACGTTTAGGTTTTAATTTAGATTTTTAAGATTCCCTACAGCGTGGAAACAGGCCCAACAAGTCCACACCGACCCTCCAAAGAGCATCCCACCCAGACCCATTCCCCTCATTTACCCCTGACTAATGCACCTAACACTATGGGCAATTTACCATGGCCAATTCACCTAACTTGCACATCTTTGTAACTGTGGGAGGAAACCGGAGCACCCGGAGGAAGCTCATGCATACACGGGGAGAATGTGCAAACTCCACACAAACACGTGCCCGCGGTGGGAATTGAACCCGGGTCCCTGGTGCTGTGAGGCAGCAGTGCTAACCACAGAGCCACCATGCCACGTTCTTCCTCCAAGCGTCAGGTGGTAAGGGAGTGACAATGGAGGAGGCCTTGGCAGAGTAGCAGGGAGAGTTGAAGTGTTCGGTGGGGTTGGTTGGTGCAGATGTCCTGGAGATGTTCTCCGAAGCATTCTGGGAGTATCCTGGAGATGTTCTCTGAAGCGCTTCCTGGAGATGTTCTCTGAAGTGTTGTATCCCAGCCTCATTCCTGGTGAAGAACTGATACCCGAAACATCGATTCTCCTGCTCTTCAGATGCTGCCTGAACTGCTGTGCTTTTCCAGCACCACACTCTCAACTCTACTCTCCAGCATCTGCAGTCTTCACGTTCGCGTACATGCAGATTTACAGTTGATCTAAAAATCAAGAAGATCTTTGGGTAAGTGTAAAAGTCTTCCTATGTGGTTCACAATGAACAGGAGTACTCTTTTGGGCCTGAGAGAAAGCTGTATCTTCCATCTCCCAGGTTTCATTTTCCTAAAAGCTGCCAACAGCTGCATTTAACCTGATACTGCTAGGGATTACCTTGTGCCGTCTTCCTGACCTTTCTTAGACTGGAACCAGAATAAGGACATTGAATCCCAGAAGTTAAAATTGGTGTAGTCTCTTCCTGCTTCCATCTTCACTGAGCAGTATCCCACCAAAACCTTTCCCAAGTTAAAATCCTTCCTCAATATCAATTCAAATTACAATTTCGGCAAAAAAAATAGATTCCTGCTTGACACATTAAAGAAATCCCATTTTATTGTCATAGACTATTGTCATAGTCAACTGAGCAAAAGTGTCCTCACTTTAGTACATTCCTAGGAAGTGAGAAAGCTTTATCTTGAAAAGATACTTCTCGGTTGCAGTGAACAGCTAGTATATACAGGTTGTATTAGAAACAGGTCAATACACAACACATCCTAGCTTTAATACAAACCTGAATTAAACTAAAAGTATTGGGAACATGTACTTATACTTTTAGGGAACTCAGTCCCATCTCTGATGATATTATCCTCATCAAAGAAATAAAGATGTCTTCAATTTCTTGTAGATGTGTGTTTGAAAGAATGTAATTCTGCAGTCTTTCACATTTCTGACAATCTTTATAAGGTCTATGATTGTATAAATTTTTAAGCTTTCTCTTTGAAAAATATTGTGAGCCCTGAGGAGGTTTATATGCGAATTTGACACTGTTCATCCACATTTGACAACACCTTAAAAAGGATTTGAGGGAACATGATCTGACAAAAGCTTTTATGAATTCATCACTGAAGATTTGTTAAGCCTGCTCTCAGCAATAGCTCAAGGAGAAAGAACACTATTCAAATAGAGATGAATTATGATCTTTCAAAAGATTACCACCATCTATAAACGGGTTTGTCCTGCAGCTAAACAGCTTTTGACCAGGTTACTTATGAATGTTACTAGTTCTGCTTGAGGGGAGGGAAAAATATGCAGTTTTTCCACTGATGTTGAATTTCTCGTTGCGGAAACTGAAAGGGTTCTGTTCAGCATTGGTTGCAGTTTTAACATAGATGAACATAACTCCAGCAACAGCTGACATGTGTTGCAATGATTTTAAATGGGTGAAAACTGAACCAGGACGACAGATTGCTATGTGCTGAATCCATTATGTTTAAAGAACTGAATGCTTGCATGGGTCTATTTCTAACTCGTGTTTTTAATAGCTGATACTTTTGGGCACAGAGTAATCTGAATGGAATTTTTTAATCTTTGTTTCTACACTAAAGAACAAGGAAAAACGTTTACATCCTAGGCAATACTTAATTAAATACACAGCTCTCACTCTATATGTAGCTAAGGACTATTTTTATCTTAATGAACAATTTTCTAAAGTGTCTTTTCCGAAACATTTTCTAAAATGCCAGGACAAATATTCACTTCAATTCAATGAAACAAGTATTCTGCAGATTGGAATGTTCCCCCCAAATGAATTACTCATGCATGTTAAAACTTTGGTGCTTGAATTGAAAGAAGCTAATTTGGTTCATATTGCAATCGAACATATCATGTTCTCTTTGAGCGTAAGGTCACTAACTTGCTTCCTTCCTTGGTTTATTACAGAGGAATCAGGATTCATAAGGAAAATATTAGAATCTTTATTGACAACAGAAATTCCGCACTGACACACTTCATGTATCTTAAGTTGACAAATATGGAATGGGATTGGTTTTTTTCTGGAGCTAAAATTATTGTGCGCGTAACAGCAACTTGCATTTATATAGCAGTTTGAATATAATGATGAAAGATGTTTCCCAGGAATGTGGACAAAAGTTTCAGGTTCTGTGTTCAGACAGTATTTTGTAATATGCAAAGGAGAACTTCACAGTTGTGACCTGTATCAAATAATCACCACAGAAGGAACTGATTTAACTGTACACCATGTATAAGATCATAAGGAAAACAAATATTATTGCATTTATATGCAAATGTTAAGGTAATAAAAGAACCCCAAGTGGTTTCACAAGAGCATTAACAAACAAAACTTGATATTGAGTCATATGTAATACAATGTGAGGAAAGATGGTAAAAACCTTGGTCAAGGTTTTAAGCAGTGTCTTAAAGGAAGAGATCAAGGGGGAAAAGGTAGAAAGAATTAGATTGGAAAAGCCTCCACGCTCCTCTCCAACCGATCACCTTCTTCACCTCCAACTGATGACCAACTTCATCCACTTATCACACTCTCAGCACCTTCCCCCCAGCTCCAGCCCCCCTTCCATTTATCTCTGCACCCCCTTGGCTCACAAGCCTCATTCCTGAGGAAGGGCTTTTGCCCGAAACATCAATTCTCCTGCTCCTCGGATGCTGCCTGACCTGCTGTGCTTTTCCAGCACCACACTCTCGACACTGGTAAAGCTTGTGTGCTTGGTGGTTGAAATCATGGCCATCGATGATGGAGTGATAAAAATCAGGGCTGCACAAAAGGCCAGTATTGAAAGGAAGCAGATATCTTGAAGGGGTGTGTCATAAAGCTAGAGGGGTTTACAGACAAAGGGAGGGTTGAGAGCATATTGCAACAAATTCCTAATTTAAAATAAAACTCCCAAAGCAAATATGACCCTGATGACACCCTCACCTCACTCTGGAGTTGAGCTCTTTTGTCCATGATTGAACTAAAGCTGTAAGGACATCAGGAGCTAAGTGGTCCTGACAGAACCCAAACTGAGCACTGGTCAGCTGGTTATTGTTATGTCATGCTAGTTGATAGCCCTGTGGATGATGCACTCCTTCACTTCATGGATTATTGACGGTAGGCTGATGAGGTAGTAATTTGATGAATTGCATTTGTCCTGTGTTTTGTGCTCAGAATATAGCTGATTTTGCTTCCAATTTCCATCTTTCCTGCATGTTCAGCTGGTCCATCTATGACTCCTCCTTTCCTTTCCTTGACTTCTCTGTTTCCATTTCTGAGAATAGGCTATCCATAGTTATCCATTACAAGCCCAACGGCACCCAGTTACCTTGACTAAAACTCTTCATACCTTGTTTCCTGCAAGGATTTCATTCCATTCCAGCCCAGTTTCTCCATCTCCATACCACCTTCCACCGGGTTTCTCCAACTTGACCATTTTTTGCCTCAACTGAGGAATTCCTCCACTCACTCCCGCATTGTGATTGATGGAGTCTTTAGATACATTTGTCCCATTTCCCACACCACCACCATTTAGCAGGGACCCATTACTTACATGACACCCCAGTCCACTGCTCTGCCACTCTTAACGCTTTTAACCCTGACCTTTCATTTCCTCCCTCCTCACTGACCTTGGCCCCAAATATACCTTCCAGGTGAAGCAGCAATTCACTTGCACTTACTTCACTTATTTCCTTCTTTAAAATCTTGTCTACTGCATTTGTTACTCACAATACATTGCATTCTACATTGGTGAGATCAAACACAAGACATTCTTTAATTTAAAAATGATACTTTATTCATTAAAATATGGGTGGCACAGTAGCTCAGTGGTTAGCACTGCTGCCTCACAGTGCCAGGGACCCAGGTTCGATTCCCGCCTCAGGCAACTGTCTGTGTGGAGTTTGCATGTTCTTCCCGTGTCTGCGTGGGTTTCCTCCGGGCGCTCCAGTTTACTCACACAGTCCAAAGATGTGCAAGTCAGGTGAATTGGTTGTGCTAATTTGCCCATATTGTTCAGGGACTTGCAGGTTAGGTACATTAGTCAGGGCTAAATGTAGAAAAATAGGGTTGGGGAGTGGGTCTGGGTGGGTTACTTTTCAGAGGGTTGGGCCAAATGGCCTGTTTCTACACTGTAGGAATTCTATGATCATAATAGTAACTAAAGCTGCTCGGTATAGTCACATATGAAGAAACAAACAAACGGACTTTCATTCTAACCAGCAAACCAGCTAAAGGCATTTCTTAGTTCTGAGGAAGGGTGATTACACTAGAAATGTTAACTAATTTCTCTTCACAGATGCTGCCGGACCTGCTGAGCTTTTCCAGCAACTTCTGTTTTTGTCAAAAGCAAGATTTTTGTCAAAAGCATGCATTTGAGGCATCATGGGATAACTGAATGTCTCCCTATTTAACTTTGGCAGAAACACCTTAGAAGGTGATCTGTCACTTGGTGACAGCTGCCCCAAGCATTAGTGCATCCCTCAGTCCTGGGGTGTGCCAGTCTGCTACACTTGGTCCAGGTCAACGTCTTACACTGAAAGATCAACAAGTTTCAGACAGACCAAAGACTGTCTTTCACTGAGTTGATGGTCCTCCAGTCAATGTTTATCTCGATGTACATCCTGGGGAACAGTTTGTAGAGGACAGAGTCTTGCGTCACGAAGCCACTCATGATCAACCCTCTGCTCTATCTGCAATGACCCTGACCTCACCTCCCAGTTGTCATTTCTAGAAACCACCTTGCTTTCACAGCCAGCTGCAGTCTAGCAGGGAAGCACAATACAAGCTCCAGAAGTGACATCTCATTTCCTGCTTAGGCATTTTATAGCCCCGAGGTCACAACATTGAATTCCATTCAGAGCCTGACCACATGACGCCTGTATTTTATTCTTATATTTTATCACCATAGCATCCCCACCCCACACCCCCACAACCTTGTCTTTATGTTTTGTTTACTTTGCTCTTAGTAGAGAGGATATGTTTCTCCCTTTCACACCTTAATTTACACCCGGTTTACAGCTCTTTTACTGCCATTAACAACCTGTTTGTCATTTACGCTAGGCCTCTACCATCTGCCTCCTTCATCCTCCACTGCCTCTGTCAAAAATCTCTAAAAACAAATTTCCAATACCTTTCAATTTGGAGGAAAAGCCATACTGGACTTAAAACGTTAACTCTGTTTCTCTGTCTACACATACTGCCGGACCTGCTGAGTTTCTCCAGCATTTTCTGTGTTTGTTTCAGATTTCCAGCACTCCCCCCGCCCCCCCCCCCCCCCGTATTTTGCTTTTATTGTTGTCCCCATACTGGAGCAGCTTGGCTCGGTCAGGGGTCACCAAGTTCTAGAGCACAAGTGTTCAGTACTGTTGCTGGATTGGTGTCAGGACCTATGCAGTTTCCAATGCCTTCAGCCATTTCTTGACATCACATGAAGTGAATCAAGTTGGATGAAGATGGGATCAAAACCTGAAATGCAGAGAAGGGTCACTGGACTCGAAACATTAACTCTGCATTCTCCCCACAGATGCTGTCAGAACTGCTTGAGTTGCCTCAGCGATTAACTGTTTTTGTTTCAGATTTCCAGCATCCCCAATTCTTTCATCATTTAATGTGACTGAAGACTGGCGTCTGTAATGATGATAATCTCCAAAGGATAATGGATGATTCACTCAACACTTGAGGTTGAAGGTTGTTACAAATGTCTCAGCAGGGCATCCCTATCATCGAGGATAGAGATGTCTGTGGACCCTTCTCGTCCAGTGAGTTGTTTAATTATCCAAGACCATTCACAACCAGATGTGGCACGATTACAAAGTTAGATCTTATCCATTGGTTATGGAATCATTTAGTCCTGTCGATCACTTGCTGTTTGTGCTCTTTGGTGAGTAGGAAATCTTGTTTTATAGCCACAGAAGATCGACATCTCATTTTTAGGTACGCCTGGTACTGTGCCCATCAAATCAATATCATATGAACAAGCAGAAGAGACAATCTACCAGTAATGACAGGAAGATCCCATTTGTTTTATGTGTGCTTATGCAAAGTAGCACAACCTATCTATCAAAGGTTCAGAGCATGTATAAAAAGTGATGTAAAGTTGTAAAGGGTGTATGGATATCTTCATTGAATCTAAACTGTCTATTAATTAGGTGATTAGTCTTTTGCTTTTAAAGGTAATTTCATATTGACTGGCATTCTTTCCCACAATAACACATTTAAAGGCGTTCCCTTCACATTAATGGCTACTGGCCAAGTGCTGGAAATTGGGGTTAGAATAGTTAGGTAATTGTTTTCGACCAGCTCAGACTCAATGGGTCTTTTTCTGTGCTGTAGACCTCTATGAGCCTATAAATGGACAAACTTTCCAATTATATGGCACCGGGGCCATTGAAAATGAGGCATTAAAATGTGTCAGAAAGAGCTGTTAGATGTCATGCAAAACACGGAGTTATTGATCACTAAAACTCTATTCAGCAGCATCATCACCAGCAGAATGGTAATAAACGAGAGAACAGAACTCAGGAGTCATGGATCCCTGCTTGAGTGCCAGCAATATAAAAATGTCTTTTGAGACGACCTGGGCAAGTTGTGATCTGTAGAATCTACAATTCAGCACGTCTGACACCTGATAGGCTTGTTCTACAAGTGTCAGGTCTGTCTGAAGCAGATGATGATAGGAAAGATTTACACAGAAGAATTCAGAGCCAGTTTTGAAGGACTACCCTGCAGGTGAATGTTTCAACAGGCTCGAGCTCCCTGATGTGCTGCTCGTGAAAACTCAGGAAAATGAGCTGCATCAAAGAAGAGAACACATAAGAGAAAAGCCTTTGGATAACAGAAAAGATTTACAAGGATGTTGCCAGGCTTAGAGGATTTGAGCTATAGGGAGAGGCTGAACAGACTGGGGCTGTTTTTCCTGGAGTGTGAGAGGCTGAGGTTTACAGAGGTTATAGAGGTTTACAAAATCATGAGGGGCATGGATAGGATAAATAGACAAAGTCTTTTCCCTGGGGTGGGGGAATCCAAAACTAGAGGGCAGAAGTCTAGGGTGAGAGGGGAAAGATATAAAAGAGACCTAAGAGGCAACTTTTTTCACACAGAGGGTGGTACATGTATGGAATGAGCTGCCAGAGGAAGTGGTGGAGGCTGGTACAATTACAGGCTTTAAAAGGCATCTGGATGGGTATATGATTAAGAAGGTTTTGGAGGGATATGGGCCGGGTGCTGGCAGATGGGACTAGATTGGGTTGGGATATCTGGTCGGCATTGACGACTTGGACCGAAGGGTCTGTTTCTGTGCTTGTATGACTTTCTATGACTCAATGACTCTATGATTCTAAATTGTGTGAAATCAATACAGTTTCTGCAATATGCAATGATTTACATACTGAAATGAAACAAAGGGCTAGGTTAAAAGACGAATATACCGTACTCTTTGTTTTCTAACTAGTTTGTTTACAAGTACTGGGGACCTCAGTTGGCAGAGTGCTAGAACCTGGAATGGGACAGTCATGATGTGCAGTGACAGAGTGTGTGATGAGAGTAGGTCATTGAGTTGTACAGGGAGAAAGTGAGGACTGCAGGTGCTGAAGATCAGAATCGAGAGCATGGTGCTGGAAAAGCACAGCAGGTCAGGCAACATCCGAGGAGCAGGAGAATCGACGTTTCGGGCATAATTCCTAGTGAAGGGCTTATGCCTGAAATGTCGATTCTCCTGCTCCTCGGATGCTGCCTGACCTGCTGTGCTTTTCCAGCTCCACACTCTCGACATAGAGTTATACAGCACAGAAACGGGTCCAACCAAATGTCCTACATTAATCTAGACCCATTTGCGAGCATTTGGCCCATTTAGGTGTTTGCCAATAATCAATAAGTTCAATTTATGTGAGGTGTGAATCTCAGAAATTCGCACACCCTCAAGGAATCATGAAGGGGGACAATATTTCAGGATGTGAGTGAAAAGCCAGAGTTTGGAAGGACTGTGTAGTGACCACAAAAATATTACAATATCCACTGATCTCTGGGTGTCACCAAAAGGAATACTATGGGCATCATTCCATGAGATAACAAGGCAGGGAGAATATCACACACTCACCTGCCACAGGGATAAAAGATGGGTGCTCTGGTGTCAGCTAGCCACACAGTGGTGTGACATAGGGGAGACAGTCAGTTAGGATCTACCCACTGGTAGGCAGGATCCCGATGCAGGAGGGGCAAGTGATGCACCAAACAACTCCACCACCCTGTGGCCAACCACTTCAACTCCCACTCCCACTCCACTAAGGACATACAAGTCCTCAGCCTCCTTTCACTGCCAACTCCTAGCCTCCCGATACCTGGAGGAAGAATGCCTCATTTTCCGCCTTGGGACCCTCCAGCCATATGGCATCAATGTCGCTTTCACCAGTTTCCTTCCATCCCCTCTCCCCACCTCATCCCAGTTCCATTCCTCCAATTTGGCACCATCCTCTTGACCTGTCCTACCTGTCCATCTTCCTTCCCACCTCTCTGCTGCACCCTCCCCACCGACATATCACCATCAAACCCCACCTGCATCTACCTATCGCCTTCCCAGCTGCCTTCCCCCCAGCCCCATTCCTCCTTCTATATATCTCTCAGAACCTTCTCCCCACCACATTCTCAATGAAGGGCTTATACTGGAAATGTTGACTCTCCTGCTCCATGGATGCTGCCTGACCTTGCTGTGCTTTTCCAGTGCCACACGTTTCCACCCTGATGCAGAAAGCCCAATCAGAAGGCCTGCAACATAGGAGCTGGCAGCACCACCACTACAGATGTCCTTTCAGACAGGTAGAGGTCATGAAGGCATTTCAAAATAGGGGCACCTTCTAAAACCTTTAATGGTAGAAAATAAAGAACAGTTTCAAGCAGTCAAGCATTGCTTGTGACTCTGGTTGTGGCTTTAATGTAGCTGTGATTCCAAATCAGAAAGATTAGGGAAGGCGCTGACAGCTCCTTAGCTCAGGTGCCTCCAGGTATTTATTGTGCTCTCTTCAGAGGGATTCCCATCCAATAGCTTAAAAATCATGGCAACTCCAGTGACCTGCCCCAGTTGGCACCTTAATGAGTCTAATTGATTATTGGTACTGCTATGGCCACCAGTAACATTGCTCAGAAGTGTGAACATGACAGAGAGCTGACTTGAGGCATGATATTCAAGGTTTGTTCTCATCTCACCTTCAACCTTGACTTTGTAGGGCTGGTTCGGTGCTACCTGAGTGCTCTTCTTGTTATAATTGCATTTGATGTGTAGCTACCCAGTACTGTGAACCCATCATCACAGTGCCATGTAGAAAGCACTAGCACTTTTAATCCATGGTCTTCTTTGACTTCACAAAAGCCTTTCAGTTCGGTCAACAGTGAGGTGTAACGGAGTGTCCTCAAATTTTGCTCCCACAGAAATTCATCACTATCTTTTGTCTGCTGCATGACATCATGCAAGCCTCATGGAGCACCACAGTACTATGTCCTCCTAGTAACTGATTGCTAGGCCAAAGCTCAAAGTAGTCAGCTTGTTTTGGGAGTTATGTGTCAGGCACGTTGATAAGTAGCTTGACATTGCTGTTGATTGTGCCTCGATGCTGGCGATCTTGGCTTGAGAGATTACTCTGATACTGACATGCCTTTCCTCCCATTGATCTTTCAAGATTTTGCAGAGGCATCGTTGGTGATATTTCTCCAAGGATTGTGTGCTGTAAGTGGTCCATGTCTCCAATTACACTCAAGAGGGGAGGAACATGCTGAAGTGTAGATCATGAGAAGTGGGGCTAAGCAAGACTGTGCCATTGCACCAGTGCTCTTCTCCATTTTTATTGCCACAATACTCCAGCTCACATCTATGCAGCTTTCTGTTAGAGTGGGGCTAACCTATTGGAGTGGAAACCATTGAATCTACTTCATCTACAATTGAGAACCAATATCACTCCAAACTCTGTCATCAAACTGCAATATATAGGTAGTATTTGCGTGTATGCACACTCAGAGTCCAAGCTCTAGTGCCTATAGTGTTATGTGCATTAGTCAGAGGGAAATGGATCTGGATGGGTTACTCTTTGGAGGGTCGTGTAGACTTACTGGGCCGAGGGGCTTGTTTCCACATTGTAGGGAATCTAATCTATCAAAGAATCTTTTATTCCAAAGTTGCACTGGAATACTGCAGGCAATGTTGAGTTCCATCAGCTATGTGTTCCCATGCTGTGAGAACGCGCTCAAGACATGAAAAGTGGCATTAGTGTCCAGTTGTGGATCAGGATAGTTGAAGTGTGGCTCAGCAGGACCAGGCTGAATGAGATCCTTTGTCTTCTGGAGGTTCAGTCTAATGCCTGTACTTTCATATGTTGTCACGAAAGCAAAGTTTAGAGCTTGGACTCTGAATCTGCATACACGCAAATACTATCCAGCATCGAGGCACAATCAACAGCAATGTCAGGCTACTTATCAACGTGCCTGACACATAACTCCCAAAACAAGCTGACTACTTTGAGCTTTGGCCTAGCAATCGGTTACTAGGAGGACAGAGGAAACACTTGAAGGACATCCTTAAAACCTCCCTGAAGGATATACAACATTCCACTGGTTCATGAGAATCTCCTGCCCTTTCAGTAAGGGAATCAAAGTTTAGTAACAGCATGAGGGACTATGCAAGCCAACATTACTGTAAATGGCAATTTCCTTCCTCCATTTCCTTTAACAGGCTCTTTTCTCCCTTTATTCCATCACATGAGTGTTTGTTGTACATCACTATTGCTCTTGAACTGAATGACATGCTCGGCCATTTACAGGGCAGTTTAATGTAGGTTTAGAGTCAAGTGTATGCCAGACTGGTTAAGGATGATGCTTTGTCATTCCCTAAGTTGCATTAGTGAATGAAGTAAATGATGGACACTGAACCCATGTTCCAAACCATTAGCCTGGCTCTCTGGATTCCTAGTCCATTTATATTATTACCACTTCACCTCCATCTCCTTCTCTGTAACTCAGCTATCTCACTCACACCTGGATTTGTGCTATTTCTGTTGGGGGCTCAAGAAATCCTGGGGCAGATATTTTATCCACATCCACATCCAGAAAATCATTAGCCGCTATTTCCACCACCTTCAGCGAGATGCCACCACCAGACACATATTCCCCTCCCCTCCCTTGTCCCCCTTCTGCAGGAACCATTCCCTCCAGGACACCCTGGTTGCACTCTTCCTTCATTCCCAACATACCCCACAGCCCCATAGCACCTTCACCTGCAATACCAAAGGCGTAACACCGGCCCATTTACCTCCTCCCTCCTCAGTATCCAAGACCCCAAACATACTTTCCAGATGAAGCAGCACTTTACCTGCACTTCATGCAATCTTCTGCATTGGGGAAATAAAGCGTAAACTGAGTGATCGCTTCGCAGAACACCTACGTTCTGCTCACAAAAAAGACCCTGTGCTTCCAGTTACCTGCCACTTTAACACCCCACCCTTGTGTTCCCTGGTCAGCATTTCTGTCTCAGGCTTGTTGCAGTGTCCCAGAAGAGCTTAATGCAAGCTGGAAGAACAGCGTCTCACCTTTCACTTGGGGACCCTGTAGCCTTCAGGATTCAATATCAAGTTGAATAACTTTAGAGCTTGTACTCTCCTATGCCCCGGCCCGCACCCTCACACACAAGGCCTTGTGATCACATAGTCCGCTTTTCCACACAACCCATTGCCAGCCCCAAACAGTCTCCATTCACATCTATTCACCCTCCTAGCCAGATCGTTATCCACACTGTTGTGTGTCCAACTATTCTTCTCTCTCTTTGGCCTCTATCCCCACTCCTTACCCTTCACCCCACCCTATCTTCTGCAGTGGTTAGCACTGCTGCCTCACAGTGCCAGGGGCTGTTGTGGAAAGAACATCCAATACTTTGTGAGAATTACCAGGAGATGCAGAAAATCCTTCATGAAGTTAAACTTTTATTTGCAAATAAAATGGCTTCCTGATTGCCCCCGATTCTTGGAGCCACTACTTTTTATACTTTTCTAATTCCCGTGCTTATCTGATAGCATTAGCATAACCAATCATACTAGCTTGCTTTGGCTTTCTAAACTAGTCATCTTCTACCACCCTGGTTTGCTGTTTAGACTTAACCTATCACATTACACCACCATCATCTTTAGCATTGGCTCATCATTGATTTAACTAGCCTGTCATTGTGTGCTACCATTATCTGTTACTGGAGCCCTGCAACATGATCCTGTGCCTGCATTACACCAAAACGTTAACTACATAACAGCAAATTAGCTTCCATATATTCCATATGACTCAGGTTGGATTCTACCCTTGGTCTGTGTGGAGTTTGCACGTTCTCCCCATGTCTGTGTAGGCTTCCACCAGGTGCTCTGGTTTCCTCCCACAGTCCAAAGATATGCAGGTCAGGTGGATTGGCCAAGCTAAATTTCCCATAGTGTTCAGTGATGTGTAGATGAGGTGCAATAGCCATAGGAAACATAGGGTTACAGGGAGAGTGGGATGGGTTTGGGTGGGATGTTTTTCAGAGGGTCGGTGTGTACTTGTTGGGCCAAATGGCCTGTTTCCACACTGTAGGGATTCTGTGGAATTAAAAACTGACATTTTTCTAGCTGCCATCAGTTCTGAGGAAGGGTCAACGGACCCGAAACTCTGATTTCTCTTCACAGATGCTGCCAGACTTGCTGAGCTTTCCAAGCGATTTTTGTTTTTGTTTCAGATATTTTAAATTTGCTAATCTTAGAAGCATAGAATCCCCACAGTGTGAAAAGAGGCCATTCAGCCCCTCAAGTCTGCACTGACCTTCAGAGCAGTATCCCACCCAGACCCAGCCCCTTACCCTATCTGAGCTTGCGCATCTTTGGACTGTGGGAGGAAGCCAGAAAACCTGGCGGAAACTCACACAGACACGAGGAGAACGTGCAAACTCCACACAGACAGTAGCCTGAGGCTGGAATTGAAACCAGCTCCCTGGCGCTGTGAGGCAGCAGTGCTAACCACTGAGGCACCGTGCTGCTCAACTTGCTTTCAACTAAATACATAGCAGCCCATTAGGTTGCTGTAGGTGATTAAATCCATCAGCAGTAGACCATTTCCCACACAGCAGATGACAAGTTCACAATCACAGGCAGAAATACCTCTGACAGCATGTCTTCATTATTCAAATTAATCTGACCCCAAAAAATTAAGCAGGGCCTGAGCTTATGCGGTTGGACATTGGGGAACGCGTCTAGCCCATTTATGTTGCTGACTACACCGTTAAGCGAAAACCTAGCATCTAAGTTATCACTGCTGAAAACATTTACACCCCTGATTTGACCAATATGCAAATTGAACAGACAACAATGAAGATTTGGATAAATATAAAAAAGATTAAGATCATTTGAGTTGCAAAGTTACCTACACTGTGAGACTGCCAGTTGAATGACCTTGTTAAGCATAGTAACAGAAATAAGACTTGACATCAAACATTACTGGCATGAAACTTTGAATGAAAACCAGCTGAATGGCTCAGAAAAGAATTGCAGCAGTCAGAAACCACAGAAATTATGTATTAGAGTGAAAAATTTTATAGCTTAATTCTAAGTTGACATCATCATGTTTGTCATTCAAAATATTGGACACATGTTTCCAACTATCTGCCTTTTTTGTCTTGTGTGTCTGGATGGGGGAGGGTTTACTTTTAGCAATGTTTATTATTTGTACCAAGAATGGTTAAATAATGACCTCCAGCAATAGCTCAGTAATGGGATTTTATTTCCTTCACTCAAATGACCCAGAGCTAGTCGGACTGTAGACTCAGAAGGAAACTTCTTGTCTAATAATATGAACAGAATGGCTTTTCTCCTCTGATATTCTGACAGAAAAAGCTCAATATAAGAGCACTGGATACATTGTGCTTTGATCCAATGACACAAAAATCTCTATTACTTAAATCACAAACCATGTTCTCTGCATAAAAGGGAGTAAAACTTCTTTTGGTATGTATTTAAAGAGCTTATTCTTTCATTTATTTATAATTTGCCAACATTCCTCCCCACCCCCTTTTCTAATTGCACAACTCTCTGGGTTCACAAGGAAACATACTGTTGTAACAGAATTTTCTAATATGTGTCCCCATTAACAATTAGAGTGCTGAAACAGATCATCACTATTAAATGTGTTCTTATAAGAAGTCCTTATGTCTTCCTAAAAATGCTCATTTTGAAAAGTATGGCATTTTTTTAGTTGTAATTGTTTTACTTATCCATGATACAGCAAGGTTATATTGTGAACAATACAGACAAAGTGCTATCTTTCATTTCTGATTTGTGCTGTGTTTGCTAACCAGAGCTAGAAGGGACAAACAGGAGCACCATGGCTTAAGCAGAGCAATATTAAGCAAGATTCCTATTGCAGATAGATATCCTAGGAGGGTAGGTTGGGTGAAGAGAGAATCATAGTAGGTTATGATGTTCCAGCAGAGTAATGGGTTGCCAAATTCGTGACCAGTTTTATATGTGAACAATGATTATGGGTGGCACGGTGGTTAGCACTGCTGCCTCACAGCACCAGGGTCCCAGGTTCGATTCCAGCCTCAAGCGACTGTCTGTGTGGAGTTTGCACATTCTCCCTGTGTCTGTGTGGGTTTCCTCTGGGTGCTACGGTTTCCTCCCTCAGTCCAAAGATGTGTAGGTTAGGTGAATTGGCCATGCTAAATTGTCCATAGTGTTAGGTGCATTAGTCAGAGGGAAATGGGTCTGGGTGGGTTACTCTCCAGAGGGTCGATGTGGACTGGTTGGGCCGAAGGGCCTGTTTCCAAACTGTAGGGAATCTAATCTAAAAAAAATTAATTAGGAAAAGTGCCAAGAGTGAGATGAGTGCCTGTGGAATCAGACAAGGAGGTATGAAGCGAACAACGAAATTCATAAGAACAAGGAGAGACAACAGCAATTTGGATGGGAATTAAATATGAGGAATGCCTTAGAAAATTGCATGATGTCACAGATATGTAAACTCATACATACGTCCCAGCAAATGTCACAGTGTTTTACAGAGGGTCCCCAATTTACAAACATCCCACTTACGAACACTCATACTAACAAACACAATTCCATGCAGGGGTGCAATTTTAAAGAACCAACATATGAATCTTTCCTGTACATAGAAACACTTATTTCGTATTGCCCTGCATTGTGTGCCAACTTGTGTATAAATTGACTTGCAAACAAACTCCGAATGGAGCCCATTTGCAATCCATGGACTGCATATGGATAGAATTGAAACAGAGTTGTGACACTTGCCCGAAATAAAAGGATCAGATTACAACAGGATCTTGATGAGATGGGCCAATGGGCTGAGAAGTGGTCGACGGAGTTTAATCTAGATAAATGTGAGGTGCTGCATTTTGGGAAAGTAAATCTTAGCAGAACTTATGCACTCAATGGTAAGGTCCTAGGGAGTGTTGTTGAACAAAGAGACCTTGGAGTGCAGGTTCATAGCTCCTTGAAAGTGGAATCACATATAGATAGGATAGTGAAGAAGGTGTTTGGTATGCTTTCCTTTACTGGTCAGTGTATTGTGAAGAGGAGTTGGGAGGTCATGTTGCAGCTGTATAGGACATTGGTTAGGCCACTGATGGAATACTGCGTGCAATTCTGGTCTCCTTCCTATCGGACAGATGTTGTGAAACTTGAAATGGTTCAGAAAAGTTTTAACAAGGATGTTTCCAGGATTGGAGGATTTGAGCTATAGGGAGAGGTTGAATAGGCTAGGGCTATTTTCCCTGGAGCGTCGGAGGCTGAAGGGTGATCTTATAGAGGTTTATAAAATCAGAAAGGGCAAGGATAGGATAAATAGACAAAGTTTTTTCCCTGGGTGGGGGAGTCCAGAACCTGAGGGCATAGGTTAAGGGTGAGAGGGGAAAGATATAAAAGACACCAAAGTGACAACTTTTCCACATAGAGGGTGGTACGTGTATGGAATGAGCTGCCAGAGGAAGTGTTGGAGGCTGGTACAATTGCAACATTTAAAAGGCATCTGGATGGGTATATGAATAGGAAGGATTTGGAGGGATATGGGCCGGGTGCTGGCAGGTGGGACTAGATTGGGTTGGGATATCTGGTCAGCATGGACGGGTTGGACTGAAGGGTCTGTTTCCATGCTGTACATCTCCATGACTCTATGAATGTGTCTGTAAATGAACAGCAAGTTTCCCTTAAGGAAGTATAATTGACAATTAATTAGTCGTTTTCAGAGTGGAAAGTAATGATGAGTGAGTATTGAAGGATTCATTGCTTGAGCCCCAGCTGTTCAGAATGTACATCAGCAATTTGAATGAGGGGGTGGAATCTTCTCAGGCTCTGAGTAAGGTAGGCTATGGCGTGATGAGTGAGAGAATCGGGCAAGACATTAAGATCATCTCAGTGCGTATTGTATGATATTTTCAGATAGTGTGGTGATATTCTCATGAGGTAACAGTGCATTCCCGATTGACAATCAATATTGCTTGTTAATCACTTTGTTAATTTTTTTAAATCACTACAGCGTGGAAACAGGCCCTCTGCCCCAATAAATTCTCACCGACCCTCCGACGAGTAACCCACCCAGATCCTACTTCCCTCTGACTAACCTACCTAACCTACACAGCCCTGAACACAATGGACAATTTAGCATAGCCAATTCATCTAACCTGCACGTCTTTGAATTGTGGGAGGAAACCGGAGCAAACCCTAGTAGACACGGGGAGAATGTGCAAAGTCCACAGAGACAGTCGTCCAAGGCTGGAATCGCATCCAGGCCCCTGGCGCTGTGAGGCAGCAGTGCCAACCATTGCTGGTGGAACTCACCACAGCTTGTGACCTTACCAAACTCACCAAGCAAACTAGACGTTGGGAAAATTCAACATGGGAACTAAAATGGGTGCTTGGCATGTTCAGCTTGCTGTTTGCTGCAAAAGACTTCGATGCAAAAGGGCACCAAAGTTTTGGCTATGGTCTATTGGCATTGACCAAATGCACCCATGTCCATGGACTTTGGCACCCAACATGTGCCAGCCTCTATGAATCTTCGTGGCACATGTCTGATCCATTTTCAAGATGTTTCTGCACATCAGTGCTGCATCTGGAGATCTAAAATAGATAATCATTATCAAATGAGTTTTCATAAGAAGACTTTATTTCTTACTTATGAAGAAGCTCATTTGAAAAATTATGGCTCTTTTTGTTCCAATTGTTTTCTATCTCGATGATACAGCAAGGTTGAATTGTGAACCATACAGACAAAGTGTAATGTTTCATTTCTGATTTGGGCTGACTTTGCTAACCATTGCCACAGAGTGTCAACAGGAGCACCCATGCTTTAGAGAGGAGTATCAATTGTATTGATAATGGACTGTATCATTGTAATGCAGCAGCAAGGACATTTTGCTCTCAGGGACATGCAATCAGCTCATTGACTGGGCCAGACTGCACCTCTGGGTTCTTCATTCATCGCTATAGTGTTCACTCACTCTGAATCTTCCTGGATGCTTGTAGCATCCCTGCTTTGCATTACCTTTCCTCCTCTTTTGCGCATTGTCCCCTCAGCCAGTAATGCCAGGCTTAATATCCAAATAAAAGCAAAATTCTGTGGATGCTGGAGAAACTCAGCACATCTGTGGAGTTTGCTCTGAGTCTGATATAACTGTGTTTCAGAACTGAAATGGGTTGAAAAATGATGGCTTTTATACTTTTGACAGCAGCGGATAAGGAGTGAGGGGAACAGATGATGTGGGGGTCAAGGTAGGGGATGTTTCCCATTTCAGTAAACCAGCTTGATCTCATGCTAGTATTTCTGTCCTGGAGTGGGGCAGGAGTGGGGCATTATATGCTCTGCAACAGCTGAAATGCCAATTTGTTTGGAAGCAAAGAATATTTGTCGATCGATATTTTTCCATCTAGAGGAAAGGGTCAGTAGTAGAACCATTGCTTTTCCTGATATATATTAATGATTTAGATCTTGGTGTGCATGGAACAATTCCAAAGTTTGCAAATGGCACAAAAATTGGAAGAATTTAAAACTGTGAGAAGTACAGTGTACAACTTCAGAAGGCCATTAAAATGTTAGTAGGGTGTCAGATGAGTTTCAATACAAAGAAGAGTGAGTTGTTGCATTTTGGGAGAAAGAACATTGGAAGACAATATAAAATAGGGGGTTCAATTCTAAGAGTGGTGGAGGAGCAGGGGAACCTGAAGATATATGTGCACAAATCGTTGAAAATGGCAGGACAGGTAGGGAGAGCAGCAGGTACAGCATACAGTGAAGTGTTCTTGGCTTTGTGAGTAATAGAATAATCCAAAGATGTGCAGGTCAGGTGAATTGGCCATTCTAAATTGCCCATAGTATTGGGTGCATTAGGCAGGGGTAAATATAGGTTGGAGGAATGGGTCTGGGTGGGTTGCTCTTCGGAGGGTCGGTATGGACTTGTTGGGCTGAAGGGCCTATTTCCATATGGTAGGGAATTTAATCTAGACGGGGAGGTGATGTTGAACTTGTATAAGACACTTATTAAATCTCAGCTGGAATATTGTGTACACTTCTGTGTGACACATTGTAGGAAGAAGGTTAATGCATGAGAAAGAATGCACAAGTGGTTTACAAGAATGATTCCAGGAATAAGGAACTTCAGTAACGAGGATAGATTAAAGAAGTTGGAACTATTCTCCATAAGGAAAAGAATGCTGAGAGGATATCTGATAGAAGTTTTCAAAACCAAGAGCAGGCTAGATACAGTAGATAACAAGAAAATGATCCCCCTTACAAAAAGAACAAGAACAAAAAGATGCAAATTTAATATAATGTGGAAAACAGGCAAAGGTGAAGTGAGGAATTTTTTTTCACTCTGCAAATAGTGAGCATATGCAATGGATTTCCTGGAACTGTAGTGGACACAGGTTTAATTGAAGCATTCAAGAGGGTATTGGATGATTATTTGATTAAGAATAATGCACAGGGGTATAAGGAAAAAGCAAATGATTGGCATGTCTTTTCATCATTTATATAAATGATTTGGATATGAACATAGGAGGTATAGTTAGTAAGTTTGTAGATGAAACCAAAATTGGAGGTGTAGTGGACAGAGAAGACGGTTACCTCAGATTACAATGGAATCTTGATCAGATGGGCCAACGGGTTGAGGAGTGGCAGATGGAGTTTAATTTAGATAAATGTGAGGTGCTGCCTTTTAGGAAAGCAAATCTTAGCCGGATTTATACACTGAATGGTAAGGTCCTAGGGAGTGTTGCTGAACAAAGAGACCTTAGAGTGAAGGTTCATAGCTCTGTGAAAGTAGAGTAACAGGTAGATAGGATAATAAAAAAGGTGTTTGGCATGTTTTCCTTTGTTCGTCAGAGTATTGAGTACAGGAGCTGAGAGGTCATGTTGCGGCTGTACAGGTCATTGGTTAGGCCACTGTTGGAATATTGTGTGCAATTCTGGTCTCCTTCCTATTGGAAGGATGTTGGGAAACTTGAAAGGATTCAGAAGAGATTTACACCCCAAGAATGTTGCCAGGGTTGGAGGATTTGAGCTATAGGCAGACGTTAAATAGGCTGGGGTTGTTGTCCCTGAGGCGTCGGAAGTTGAGGGGTGGCCTTATAGATATCTATAAAATCATGAGGGGCGTGGATAGGATAAATAGACAAAGTATTTTCCCTGGGGTGGGGGTGTTTAGAACTGGAGGGCATAGGTTTAGGGTGAGAGGGGAAAGATATAAAAGGGACCTAAGGGACAGCTTTTTCATGCAGAGGGTTGTATGTGTATGGAATGAGCTACCAGAGGAAGTGGTAGAAGCTGGTACAATTGCAACATTTAAACAGTATCTGATGGGTATATGAAAAAGAAAGGTTTAGAGGGATATGGGCCAAGTGCTGGCAAATGGGACTAGATTAGGTTAGGCTATGTGGTCGGCATGGACAATTAGGACCAAATGATCTGTTTCCATGCTGTATATCTGTATGACTCTTTGAGGTAATAATGCTTATGAAACAAACTGATGTAGGCATGATGGGGCAAATAGCCTGTCGCATTCTGTACCACAGATGGCTGGAGAGGTCAAGTCACCGAATATATTGAAGAAAGAAATCAACAGCTTTCCATAACCACAAAGAGCTCAGTGGGTTTTGGGAGAGAAGAGGAGCATGCATTGAAATAGAGGTTCAGGGAAATTGTGAGAGGGATACAGATAGCTATAATGCGATATTGATAGGCTAAGTAAGTGGACAAAATGTTGACAAATGGAAAATATAAAGTTGCTTAATTTGGAAGCAATAACAAAAGAGCAGAGTATTATTTAATTGGAAAAAACTGCAGAAAGCTTCAACACAAAGGGATTTGAGGTTACTTGTGCATGAAACTCAGAAAGCTAGCACATGGTGCAGCAGATAATCAGGAAGGCTAATGGAATGTTGGTTGTCACTTCAAGGGGGTTAGAATATAAGAATAGGGAAGTCTTACTGTACAAAGTACTGGTGAGACCACATCTGGAGTACTGTGAGAAATATTGGTCCCCTTATTTCTGGAAAGATATCATTTTATTGCAGGCAGTTCAAATAAGGTTCACTGGAACGATCCCTGGTATGAAGGGATTGTTTTATGAGCAAAGGTTAAACGGGTCAGGATTCTATTCATTGGAATTTACAAGAATTAGAGTTGATCTCTTTGAAACATATTAGATTCTTATGGGTCTTGACAGGGTAAATGCTAAGAGGATATTTCCCTCATGGGAGAGGCCAGGACCAGAAGGCTAGTCTCAGAATAAAGGGGCACTGACTTAAGACTGAGATTAGGAATTTCTTCTCTCAGAGGGTTGGGAGTCTTTAGAACTCCTTGCCACTGACAGCAATGGGCGTTGACTCCTTGTGTATGTTTAAGATATAGATAGATTCTTGATCAGTAGGGAAATCGAGGGTTAGAGGACAAATGCAGGAAAATGGATGTGAGGAATGTCAGATCAGCCATGATGCGAATGAAAGGCAGATCAGGCTGGGAGGGGCTAGTGGCCTATTCCTGTCCCCTTTTCTTCTGGCCTTATGGTCTCATGTTGAACAGGTTCAAAGGGCTGAATGTTCTACTCCTGCTCCGAGTCTCTGTTTCCTGTCTGGGAATTATGAAAATAATCACAAATCGTTAGCTGTACTGTGTTGGTTGAGGTGACACTACAGTGCATAACTATAGGTAGTAATGTATAAGAAAATGGCTCAATTTTCAAATGCTACTGACATTCATGTTGCATTTTTATGTTTTACAATATCATCAGAACCTTCAAGTGAATTACTGATTTGTGACGAACTGCCAGCAATCCTTCATAAATTTCCTTATTATTACATGGACTCAGTGAAAAAAGTGATATACAGGATAACAGTCCTAAATATAACTTTATTCATCGACATACATCCAATCCTCATACCTGCAATCCTGTGAGAACCGGCAAAGTAACTCTCCTCATCAGTGATTTATGTTATTACGGTTAAAATTCTGATCCAGTGCTTCAATGCAATTTTGGGAGGGGAGGGGCATTTATTTCAAAGATTATAATAATGGAGTTCAATAGGTTGTTTTCTTCCAAGTGTGAAAATGCACCAGCAAATACTGTTGTCACTGCCTTTTTGGATCTTCTCAGTATTCTCCACATGCAGAACTAGACAATGGTACTTAATTACATAATTCTAAATTCACACCCATCCACATACTGAAAATATGTACAGTACTTGATATGATTGTAATTGGTGCAAAATCTATTCAAGTCTAATGCAATACTGTTTTCTGCCTCTGTTTTATGTTTCTACCTTTTCTGAGAGAAAATGTAAAATGTAAATTCCCTTTGCACGCCAATCTTACCTCATCGCACTTACTGTGCCAACCTAACCCCACCCCCCGCCACCCCTCCCCACCACCTTCTCCTTCACTGGGTCTGAGTAAGAGCTTTGCTGGTTTATTATTGCAGGAATGAAAGGCATTCCGACCTTGTCTACAATACGTGTTGGTGGTTTCAATGTTGTCCATTATGCTGAAGTCATAGAGACAGGAATTTACACGATCTGCTCTCCAGGCAATCTGCCAGCTCAGGGTAAAACATGCTAGGACTTCATCATCATCCTCATCAATCTAACCATGGCCAAAGCTCCCTAGCTGCCTAGTTAACTAATAGACGGTGACAGTGAAGAACAGAGACTGCAGTTATGTAGATACATTGTAAACTATATCCAAACACTGTCAGAATGAAAATGCACCAGCTAAGCTTGTTGAACACATTGTTAAATGCAGATGTAACAGAGTCAAATTACTACACTGTAGAAACTTTGTCAAATATGAAACCTTTTTTCAAGATCAGCAATTGGTGGAAATTTTGATCTTTACACATTGCGTTGATGAACCATCCACAACTAACTGAAGGATCACGAAATGGCTTTACATCCTGGTTAGCTGATCAGGTTTCATGCAAAGACTTCTGTTCCCTAATCTTCAGGATAACTAAAACGAAAGTACCTGTTCAACCTTTGTAAAACAAAGAACTATCAAATGCCTACAGTTTGCTTATGCGATATGGTTTGTAATAAAAAGGCTGTCTCTTCCTCGATTAATTACAATATTAACAAGACACAAGTGTTTTACTGATAAAGAAAAATATTGATTAACTTTAAGAAACACCAATTAAAATGACAGTTACTTTTGATTTTATTCTTGCCAATGTCAGGCAACTTAAATTCCCCACAAAATTTTCTTCACACATGGGATGTGGGTGTTGCTGGCTGAGCCGGCGTTTATTGCCCATCCCTAGTTGCCTTTAGCAATGCGATGGTGAGCTGCCTTCTTGAACTGCTGAAGTCCATTTGCTGTTAATACATGCACTTTTAAGGAGAGAATTCCAGGATTTTGACCCAGCAACATTGAAAAAAAGGTGATATATTTCCAAGCCAGAATGGTGAGTGGCTTGGAAGGAAACTTGCAGGTGGTGGTGCTCCCATGTATCTGCTGCCCTTGTCCTTCGAGACAAAGGTGGTCATGGGTTTTGAAGGATCTTTGGTGAATTTCTGCAATGCATCATGTAGATAGGACATGCTACTGCTACTGAGCATCAGTGATTAAGGCAATTTGTGGATGTGGTGCCAATCAAGAAGGCTGCCTTATCCTGGATGGTTAGAGACAAAAAAAAGCTGAAGATGCTGGAATCCAAAGTTGACAGGCAGGAGGCTGGAAGAACACAGCAAGCCAGGCAGCATAAGGAGGTGCAGAAGTCAATGTTTCAGGTGTAACCTTCAGAAATGAGATAACGAGAGTTCAGAGACGGTATATTCCTGGTAGGCTGAAAGGAAAGGCTGAAATGTATAGAGAATGCTGGATGACCAAAGAAATTGAGGTTTTGGTTGAGAAAAGTTGAAACTTTATTGCTGGAACAGCACAGCAGGTCAGGCAGCATCCAGGGAACAGGAGATTCGACGTTTCGGGCACAGGCCCTTCTTCAGCATTCCTGAAGAAGGGCCTGTGCCCGAAACGTCGAATCTCCTGTTCCCTGGATGCTGCCTGACCTGCTGTGCTGTTCCAGCAATAAAGTTTCAACTTTGATCTCCAGCATCTGCAGACCTCACTTTCTCCTCTTTGGTTGAGAAAAAGAAGGAAGCATGTGTCAGGTACAGACAGGATAGATCAAGTGAATCCTTAGAAGAGTATAAAGGCAGTAGGAGTATACTTAAGAGGAAAATCAGGAGGGCAAAAAGGGGACATGAAATAGCTTTGGCAAATATAGTTAAGGAGAATCAAAAGGGTTTTTACAAATACATTAAGGACAAAAGGGTAACTAGGGAGAGAATAGGGACGCTCAAAGATCAGCAAGGCGGCCTTTGTGTGGAGCCACAAGTGATGGGGGAGATAGTAAACAAGTACTTTGCATCAGTGTTTACTGTGGAAAAGGATATGGAAGATATAGAATGTAGGGAAATAGATGGTGACATCTTGAAAAATGTCCAGATTACAGAGGAGGAACTGTTGGATATCTTGAAATGTTTAAAGGTGGATAAATCCCCAGGACCTGATCATGTGTACCCTAGAACTCTGTGGGAAGCGAGGGAAGTGATTGCTGGGCCTCTTGCTGAGATATGTGTATCATTGATAGTCACAGGTGAGGTGCCAGAAGACTGGAGGTTGGCTAATGTAGTACCACTATTTAAGGAAGGTGGTAAGGACAAGCCAGAGAACTATAGACCAGTGAGCCTGACGTCAGTGCTGGGCAAGTTGTTGGAGGGAATCCTGAGGGACAGGATGTACATGTATTTGGAAAGGCAAGGACTGATTAGGGATAGTCAACATGGCTTTGTACATGGGAAATCATGTTTCACAAACTTTACTGAGTTTTTTAAAGAAGTAACAAAGAGGATTGATGAGGGCAGAGCAGTAGATGTGATCTATATGGACTTCAGTAAGGCGTTCAACAAGGTTCCCTATGGGAGACTGGTTAGCCAGGTTAGATCTCATGGAATACAGGGCGAACTAGCCATTTGCATACAGAATTGGCTCAAAGGTAGAAGACGGAGGGTTGTTTTTCAGACTGGAGGCCTGTGACCAGTGGAGTACCACAAGGATTGGTGCTGGATCCACAGCTTTTTTTTGTCATTTATTTCAATGATTTGGCTGTGAGCATAAAACATACAGTTAGTAAGTTTTCAGATGACACCAAAATTGGAGGTGTAGTGCACAATGAAAAAGGTTACCTCAGATTACTATGGGATCTTGATCAGATGGGCCAATGGGCTGAGAAGTGGCAGATAGAGTTTAATTTAGATCAATGTGTGGTGCTGCATTTTGGGAAAGCAAATCTTAGCAGGACTTATACAATTAATGGGAAGGTTCTCGGGAGTATTGCTGAACAAAGAGATCTTGGAGTGCAGGTTCATAGGTCCTTGAAAGTAGACCTGCAGGTAGATAGGATAGTGAAGGTGGTGTTTGGTATGCTTTCCTT
The DNA here is from genome assembly GCF_004010195.1 of Chiloscyllium plagiosum. Lineage (NCBI taxonomy): Eukaryota > Metazoa > Chordata > Chondrichthyes > Orectolobiformes > Hemiscylliidae > Chiloscyllium > Chiloscyllium plagiosum. The sequence goes on from NC_057711.1 coordinate 72,109,383, forward strand.
TATTGGTCAGAGTATTGAGTACAGGAGTTGGGAGATCATGTTGCGGATGTACAGGGCATTGGTTAGGCCACTTTTGGAATATTGTGTGCAATTCTGGTCTCCTTCCTATTGGAAGGATATTGTAAAACATGAAAGGATTCAGAAAAGATGTACAAGGATGTTGCCAGAGTTGGAGGATTTGAGCTATGAGGCTGAACAGGCTGGGGCTGTTTTCCTGGAGTGTCGGAGGCTGAGGGGTGACCTTATAGAGGTTTATAAAATCATGAGGGTCATGGATTGGATAAATAGACAAGGCCTTTTCCCTTGGGTGGGGGAGTACAGAACTAGAGGGCATAGGTTTAGGGTGAGAAGGGAAAGATATAAAAGAGACCTAAGGGGCCACTTTTTCACACAGAGGGTGGTGCTTGTGTGGAATGAGCTGCCAGAGGATGTGGTGAAGGCTGGTACAATTACAACATTTAAAAGGCATCTGTGAAGCCTTGTCCTCAAGTGAGTTTTTCCACCACCATGACTGGATGTGGCTGGACTGCACAGCTTAGATTGATCCAGTGGTTATGGGAATGTTTAGCTTTGTCTATCATTTGCGGGTGATACCTTTTGGTATGCATGTAGACCTGACTTGAAGTTCCTCCAGGTTGACACCCTATTTTTAGATATGCCTGATGCATGCTTAGGCACACCTTCCTGCACACTTCATAGAACCAGGGTTGATTGCTTGACTTGATGGTCATGTTAGAATGGGTTTTGCTGGGCCATGAGGTTGCAGGTTGGATTAGAATATCATTCTGTTGCTGATGATGGCCTGCAGTGCCTCCTATTTGATCAGATTTTACAGGTCGATTGATAATAACAGCGCTGGGAATCCTCTCGATGCTGGGGACATGATTGTTTATTCAACCTGAAAAAAGTGCATGCGCATGGGTGGCTCAATGGTTAGCACTGCTGCCTCACAGTGCCAGGGACCTGGGTTCAATGCCTTCTTGGGCAACTGTCTGTGTGGGTTTCCTCCCACAGTCCAAAGATGTGCAGGTTAGGAGAATTGACCATGCTAAATTACTGTCGTATTAGGTGCATTAGTTAGGGGAATGATTCTGGGTGGGTCCCTCTTCGGAGGGTCAGTGTGAACTTGTTGGGCTGAAGGGCCTGTTTCTGCACTGTAGGGAATCTAATCTAATCTAGAATTTATAGAGAAACTTTTCAAACCCAGAGCATCTCAAAGCACTTACCTGATTAGGTGCCGTTATTGAAGCAAAATTACTGATATAATGTCAGAAACATGGCACCTAGCTCCTGCAGAGGGAATGAGAAAATCTGTTTACGTGTTGTTACTTGAGGGATAAATATAAGCCAGCCCACCTGCCTCTTCCTCAAAATAGCGTCATAGAACCATTTCAAGAAATCTGAGAGGGCACACAAGGCTTTGAACTCCACAAAAGTCAAAATTACCGGTCTTTAGCGTTTGAACAGCATTGCTGCTTTCATCTACATAACAGTCACTGCCTCACAAAGAGAGAAAATAAATGTGCAAAATGTTTTAGAACACCTGTGACACTGAATAGGGTAACACTTTTATATGTACACATTAGTACTACATGGAGTTGGAATTATGGCAAAAACTCTAGTTTTGGCAGGATATAAAGGAAGTAATCATGGCTCGCCCACCCATTATATATCCCACCCAAAGTGCACTTCCTTTGATTTCCATGTTGGGTGGGATATATAACAACAATAATTTGCATTTAGGTAGCAGCTTTAATGAAACAAAATGTTTCAAGACACTTCACAAATGAGTTATCAATTAAAAAACACCTTTAGCGCCAGGCCATATCAGGAGCTATCAGCGTAGACAGAAATACAGTCAAAAGGGTAGATTTTAAAGAGCATCTTTAATAAGGAAAGAGATACAGCGATGTAATATTGTTTCAGGAAAGAATTCCAGAGCTTGAGGCTTTGGCAGTTGAAGGCATTGCCATCAATGGGACATACAAGAGACTAAAATTGAAGGCTGCAGAGCTCAGGGAGATTTGTAAGGCTAGGGGTGGGCCAAGCAGCTGGGGGAGAAGGCCAAATAAAGGTTGGCTTACTGAGCATTTTATCCCCTGTTAGTGTATACTGTTCTGTGTTAATTTTGTTTTGCAAACGTGTATTAAGTACAAAGGAAAATTCAAATAAGTAAAACCTAGGAAGCACTCTGTGCTTAAATTGTGTTTTTCTCCAAGAAATATTTTTACTTTCAAAACACAGAAATTCAAAATGTTAGAAGATGTACACCATAGACCTGGTAGCATCTGAAAAGAGAGAATCAAGGTTAACTGTTCAAGCATAAGACCCTTGTCTGAACCATGTAAAATATTTCCTGACCTAAATACATTCTCTCACTGAGGAAAAAAGACAATTTGTTCAATACTATTTGCTTTTATAGGTCTCAGTGACATTAGCTGCGGGCCATTTGTCATTAGATTTTTTTCCCTCCCCGTGACCTTTTATTCATTTGCAGGCAAGTTAATTTGTCGCTGCATAATCAGTTAGGAGTGGAATAGAATTGCTGTGGGGGGGATGGGACTTGCTACATATTTCTATTTCTCAGCTCAGTAGAAATGCACTGAATTAAAGGGTCCTTGGGAGCTGCAGTTTGAGCTCAGGCGTCACCCTCCTACCATGCAAAAAAAATGCATGACAAAATGAAATATACCAAAACTACTATGAAGAGAAATTACACAGCCAGGATCTTAAAATTTTGGACCATGAAAAGCATATCACATAGTCAAAATAGAATTAGCAGGCTGAAAGTATGATGAAGGATTTGAATTGGACGATTAGAAATGCACATTTATGAACAACAGAAATGTAGAAGTCTCTTGCTTGGGTTATCTCCAGCTTTGTTGCCCGCTAATAGGTTTTGTTTTAGTGCACAGTTGTTTTATGGGGTGCCTTCCGCCTGAAAATATTTTGCCAGTTTATATGAATGGGGCAGTTTTGGAGTCATGCATCATGTGCTGCTTGTAATCTCTTTGAAACCAGTCAGCTTTCTGATTTAGCTTGAAGCATAAAGTGATTTAAACATAGCCCATATTGGGTACTGAGACTCTGAGTTTTTCAAGGCTTGTAGGTTAATTCTTTGCACAATGAAATTAATAAAACACACTGACGGGCTAAATCAACAGATCACACATGTGATCATTTGCCATGTTTAAGGAAATTATTTAAAGAGACCAATTTTACAGGTCTGTGAAGAATAAGTTTATTTTTAACAATAGATTGTAATTTTATGACCACCTTAATGTAGAAAAATACCCTTAGGCTCAACGTACTTTAGAAATTCAAAGGGAAATAAAAGATCCTGGGGAAATTAAGTTATCACGGGATTAAAAAAAAAGTTTGATCAAAGGCACATGAGGTGTGGGGTGGAGTACCAGCACTGTTAAGGAAGTGAGGTCAACATTGAAAGGAGACAGGAATAAATTAGTGTAGACCTTGGAATCTGCACTGAAAACAAAAAATGCTGGAAATCACAGCGGGTCAGGCAGCATCTATGGATCAGGTCATTCTGAACTGAATATTGAAGTAACAGCTTCAGATTATGAACCTACTCCTGTTCCATCCCTTTCTATTAACGTTGCTTGTTACATTCTCTGTGATGTGGAGGAGTTGGTGTTAGACTGGGTTGGACAAAGTTAAAAATCACACAATTCCGGGTTATAGTCTAACAGGTTTATTTGGAAGTACACTGTATTAGCTTTCAGAGCACTCCTTCTTCATCAGGTAGCTGTGGAGCAGGATCATAAGATACAGAATTTATAGCAAACGATCACAGTATCATAAAAATCACACAACACCAGGTTATAGTTCAACAGCTTTATTTGGAAGCACTAGCTTTCGGAGCACTGCTCCTTCATCAGGTAACTGTGGAGCAGGACAAAAATGACACAGAATTTATAGCAAAAGATCAAAGTATCATGCATCTGAAATGAGACATTGAACAAACCTAGATTGCTGTTAAGTCTTTCATCCTTTGGAATGGGTTGTAGGTTTTGATTCATTAATATGTATATCCCAGAACTCCTTTTAAGTCACATTCTCAAGATAACTTAAGGTTTTATTTAAAAAGGTGACATCTCAGCTCAGACAATGTATTAAAGGTGTGAGGTTAGAGTCTATCTGTATCCCAATCTTGAGTCAGACTGGTTCTATTTCCAAAGTAGGAATTTTTAAATTGTTACATGGATTGAATGCCTGCATTGGAGAAAGTGAGGACTGCAGATGCTGGAGTACCAGAGTTGAAAAATGTGGTGCTGGAAAAACACAGCAGGCCAGGCAGCATGCGAGGAGCAGGAGAATCGACGTTTCGGGCATAAGCCCTTCTTCAGGAAACTCTTGAATGCCTGCATTGTCATGATAGAGAGATTATTGGTTTTATGTTAGTGTGAATGGGCATGGAAGTGCCATTGCTTGACATTGGGGCTTTAAGGAACCTTATCAAATGAATGTGAGGCATAACATGGCATGGATAGCTGATCAGGATTGTCCAGGGGAGTTGAGGGGTGGGAGTTTCGAGGTTTATGTTTTCAAAATAACTGGGACAAAGTCTCACAGCACCAAGATGGGCCTTCCAGACAGTTTGGCCAGTACAGAGTAGTCACTATGGCTACTTCTAGCTTCTTTCCCAGGTTGGCTGGCCTGAGTGAAGCTTGTGAATCCACCTCAACATAGAAAATCACATTTTTGTGGGTATTTTCTCCTCTGACAGGCAGTTTGAGCAGGGAATTTCTTGTCACACGGTACCCTTCAAAGATGAAAATTGAGGTGGAAATTTTATTTTAAATTTATTCTACTTCTGACCTAAGACAACCTAAGTCAACAAGTCAAGCACAGAGTTAATAGGCAAATTGGACTTGGTGTGATTAGGGACACAGACAGCAGAACCTTAGATCAGCTTAAATTTATGGCAAGTAAAGAGCAGGAGGCCAAACTGGAGAGCATTGGAATGATTATGCCTGGTTGTAACAAAGGAGAAAGTGAGAGCTGCAGATGCTGGAGATCAGAGCAGAAAATGTGTTGCTGGAAAAGCACAGCAGGTCAGGCAGCATCCAAGGAACAGGAGAATCGACGTTTCGGGCATAAGCCCTTCTTCAGGAATGAGGAAAGTGTGTCCAGCAGGCTAAGATAAAAGGTAGGGAGGAGGGACTTGGGGGAGGGGCATCGGAAATGCGATAGGTGGAAAGAGCTCAAGGTGAGGGTGATAGGTCAGACTGGGGTGGGGGGGGAGAGGTCAGGAAGAAGATTGCAGGTTAGGAAGGTGGTGCTGAGTTCGAGGGATTC
>NC_057711.1:72114711-72223951 GCF_004010195.1 Chiloscyllium plagiosum
CCCCCACCCCACTCTGACCCTATCACCCTCACCTTGACCTCCTTCCACCTATCGCATTTCCAACGCCCCTCCCCCAAGTCCCTCCTCCCTACCTTTTATCTTAGCCTGCTGGACACACTTTCCTCATTCCTGAAGAAGGGCTTATGCCCGAAACGTCGATTCTCCTGTTCCTTGGATGCTGCCTGACCTGCTGCGCTTTTCCAGCAACACATTTTCAGCTCTGGTTGTAACAAAGACCTCATAAACTTCAATAGATATTTTCCATGGAGAAATTTTCTTTGATACACATCATGGCACGATTATACTCATTTAAAATTTCCTGGAATTATATATGCATTAATTATGCATTATAGAGAACTGTATTTGAATTTTATTACAGTGTCATTAACATATTAACCATTTTCTTATAGGCTGAAATTATTTCACATTGCAATTGTTATTTTTATATGTTCAGAATAATCTGAACTACTGTCATTATTGCAATTATGAAGAAAGAAAAGAAAAAAATGCATATTTGTGCTCATGACCTTGGGATGGCCCATTAATGTGTATCATAATTAATGAAGTACCTTGCACTATTATATTTGAGGGAAATATCATATTTTCTTTTGATTATATTGCTGAACTAACAAATGGCACTGCTTTTGGGAAATATGTCTCGATATGATATCCAGCAACATGTATCTATACCTTGGCTATAATGTAAACAATTATTTTGTGTGTTTTACAGAGGATGAGACCTAAGTGGAAGAGATTTTGTGGAAGGTAAAAAACAAAGTTAACTATGTGTTAAGGAAAATTTAAAGGATTGAAAGGTGGTTTGAGGAGAAAACTTCACAATATTCACCTTGTGCTTAAAAAATCAGCCTCTGATGGTGAAACAGGGAGTAGAGGATATGTCATAACCCAGATTCTCAGAAGCAGAGGCTTTAGGCCAGGATATATTTGGCAGATGAACCTGCTAAAGAAAGACTATGGAGGTGAGCCTGAGGAGTTTGCAATTGGATCTGTGGGATGGATAAGGGGGAGTCTGCGCAACTTTTTAAGACAGGCATGATGTATTTGTTGGAGAAAGATCAAATGGGCTACAGACGTTTCTAGTAACTCTGAACTACTTGGGAGAAGGATGCAAAGAAGCAAGAGTAAGAGATTTTCAGAAGTCAGTCTTTTCGATAGTGAATGCGCTCTGGTATTAGCAGTGGACGAAGAGGGGAAGGGATGCAAGAAGACAAGATTGCAGCAGTTAAATAATATTCACTTTGAACTTAACTGGATGTGGGGGAAGGATGAAATGGTGGTATTACATAGCATATGGTTTGAATGCAAGGGATAGCCTAAAAAGTTAATAAAGCTGAGCCAGAGGTACACAGGTGGTGGAATGCATGTGATGTAACAGGATCTTCCAAAGATATTTTTATTGAGATGCTCATAAATCATCTGAACTGTGGAACAGAAAGGTTTGATTTGTATTGAGTTAGTTCCTGCCAGATGAACAGTGATGCAGACACTAAGTTGACCTGAGCAGCTCCCCTCCCCCCTCCAGGTGAGGGAGTGGAAAAGTTAATCAGGGTTTCAGCTCTTGACCAATGTCGAATGACCCCTGCTGGAAAATTATGCGTGTACAGAGATCGGTCTCAACTATGATTTTCTCAAGAGTCAAGTAGCCATTTGACATTCCATCTCGGCACAGGTCAGGTACCCATTATCCATATGTCCAAAAACTGAAAAGATCTAAAACTGAATGTCTTTTTGGAAGTGGAACAATCAGATCTGGAGAACAAGCTGGATTCCTGGCCCTTGGGGGAAAAAAAACTTTGTTTGACCCAAACAGACCTAAGAGAGAAATGTATTTTCCAACGGGTTCGACTCAACTGTTTGGTCACGCTGGAAGCAAAACATTCACTTTTAGATCTGCTGGGGTTAAGTGTGTTTTTTTCAAAAGAACCTTAATGATTCTGAACAGAGCCGAACGGACTATAGTGAACCCACAATCTGAAAATATCCTTTATCTGGAAATTAGTTTGTCCTGAGGTTTTTGGATAATGGATTTCTGAACTGTATCAGTGTACACCCTCAGCTTATGGAATAGTACTGTAACAGAAAACATTTTAGCAAAGAGGGGGAAAAGAAGATAAAATTAATGTAATTCTGAACAATTTTTTGTAGAAATAATGTTAAGACTGGGTTTCCAGCAGGTTGTTTACACAGATTACTACAAAATGGAGGTCATGTATTGCTAAATTTCTGGTATGCCCTGCCAGCAGGTTAAGGTAGGTATGTATGTTTACGTGTAAAAAGGATTAAAATCTGGCATTTACAGATCATTGTCTCACATTGAGTCTCAGGCCTCATTATTGTTGAACCAGGAGTTGTGAATGTCTATAGGCTACACAATTCAGTTCTGCAGCACCAAGCAAGGCTTGAATTTGAACATTGGTGGTCAAAACAGTTCCGGTCATATCTGACAAGCCTATGCGGAGTGCCCTCATACCAATGCCATGACTGCGCCAGAGGCATGCAGAGTGATTGTTATTGTCAATCAGCCTGTAGTGCTGATTTGTCGCACAATCTGCCATTTTAAACTACACAGATCCAGTTAGTGCACTTGCATAATCCCTCTTGGCTGGACATGCCTTCAGCTTCATGAGGGACTTGAGCACTATTTAAAGAGCTAATCATCCAACTTCCAGTGATTGACTTAGAAAGCCTGCTTCAGTGATGAGAGCTATAGTTAGAGTCCCTGTAGATTGCAGCATGATTTGAAAATGGGGCACAAGCTGCACAGAGAAGAAACAGTGTGTGGAGCAGGTTGGCTCTCAATAGCCAGGAAGCATCTTAGGGCACACTACATGTACCTCCATTCTGGCTGGAACAGTAACGTGCTTATGTCCCTCCAAGAGGTGATCATTGGACATTGCCAGTTGCTACATCCTGCACTGCTGCCTTACAGATGATGGCACTACCAGCGGCCTTCAATGTCACCATTGCCATTATTTGCTGCACCAGTGAATCCTCTTAGGCAGGAGAAAAGAACTCTTGGATGTGCCAGGCTGCTGGAATTGCCAATGATATGGGGTGCAGTTGGCTGTACAAGCAGGGCTCTGTAAGACATTAGCAGGGAGATGGAGGTAGTAGGGACTGCAGATAATGAAGAGTCCCAACCCAAAATGTCAATTTTCCTGCTCCAATGATGCAGCCTGACCCACTATACCTTTCCAGCTCCATTTTTCATTAACAGGTAGATGTTCAGTAACTGCAAGGGCTCCCCACTCTAGAAATGCCCCTTACCAGGCACATTCACTTTGTGAATGCCAATTGTCATGACAGAAAACTCAACATCTTCTAGCTTTGTCAGTCATCAGTTCTCACTACGTAAGGCTCATCACAAAGATTCTGACTCTGGATACTGGATGGTACCTTGTTAATCACTCTGACTGTCATTAGACCATTTGAAGACAACATGCAGCAATTAGGAATTTTGTGGAGCAAACCATCAGCATGCTAAAGTATTGACTTTGCTGCCTGTATTGCTCAGCAGGAGCACCCCCAGTATTCACCAGAGTATGATTCCAATTTCATGGTGGTCAGCTATATAATCATAACATTGCTTCCATAAGGCACTAGGCCTTTGGAAATGACCTGGAGAGGATAACGAGAACAAGGGAGAATAGATAAAAGGAAATAAAAGACCTACAGAAGATGGATCCATCACCCTTTCTTTCCTGATGAATTGAGCAGACGTCATATTTTTGTTCCATTGTGATGTGAACCCCACATCACAGTTGTTCCAGAATCTTCCATTTTCAATAGATCTGCAGCAAACAATCACAGCTTCACTGTCACTAAATTCCGAAGTAAATTCTATCAACAAAGCAATATTCCATTACAACCTTATCCAGCAACATTTCCAATAATATGTACAAAACTCCACAATTAACCCACACGTACTCCATTTGTGCCTGCTTGCCTGGGCTAGTGCTCATACTCAATATTACTCCGGTAATTATATACAATTCCTGACTTTCACTGAGGAATCTATAGGTGGCTTTGGAGGACAACTTCAAGCAGCTCTGAGACTTGAGGAGCTGGCTCTAGACTTCACCATCTTGTCATGGGCAGTAGTTATCTCAGCTGGTTGGGTGAAAAGCAACAGGTAAGATACTGGTGTATGCGTTGTGTAGAGAATTTCACACTATTTTCTTGCAAGAGGATACTGGCTCATGTTTCAGGGAACCACTGTCTCTCCACCCTAGGCAGAACCCGGGAAATGCCAGTAATCCACTGAAGGACCGATATCTGAAGTGTCTTTGAATGCTGTAAGTCTGTAAGTGCCTTTGAATGCTGGTCTCCCTGCTATAGGAAAGGTGCTTATGAAATTTAAAAGGGTTCAGAAAAGAGTTAAAGGATTGAAGGATTGGAGCCATAGGGAGAGGCTGGATAGGCTGGGGATACTTTTGCTGGAGCTCTGGAGGCTGAGGAGTTACCTTTACAGAAGTTTATAAAATCATGATGGGCATGGAGAGGGTGGATATACAAGGTCTTTTCCCCAGGATAGGAAAGTCTAAAACTCGAGAGCATAGGTCTAAGGTGAGAGGGGAAAGCTTTAAAAGGGCAACATTTTTGAGGCAGAGGGTGGTGCGTGTATAGAACAAGCTGCCAGAGGAAGTGGTGGAGGCTGGTACAATTACAACATTTAATGGGTACAACATGGATGGGTATATGAATAGGAAGGGTTCAGAGGGATATGGGCCAAATACTGGCAAATGGGACTAGATTAATTTAGGATAGCTAGTCGGTGTGGATGAGTAGGACGGAAGGGTCTGTTTCCGTGCTGTATATCTCTATGTTTAAAAGAGTGTGGACTTGTGCCACCATGGTGGAAGCTTCAACAAGCTGAAATTTCATGACTCAATTTGAGCTTCCAGTGCAGCACCCAGATAGTTTATTACAGTGGAAGCTGGGATAACAGTTAGCTGACATGCTGTACCAGTAGATTTGCAAACCCTGTGTGCACTCCATTTCCAAACTGGAAACAATATGCTCAAAGCATTGCTTTCAATCCTGTTTCAAGTTGGAGCCAGTCTCCTCTGTGCACTTTGACAATACAAAGGGGATCTGAAGTAAGCCCATCAATATACCAAACATGTCATTGTGAATGCCCATCAAGATTCTCCTGCTCATTGAGATATTGAATCCAAATTGATCAAAACTCAACTGCAATAATATCTTCCACTGAGCTGGCATTTGAACCATACTTGGTATTTTAATCAATCTGCTCTAACCAATTATGGCATATTGGACTAGAACCCCAGACCTCCTGGCTCACAGGTAGGGACGTCACCACTGTGCCACAAGAGGCCCTTTTGGAATTATGCTTTCCCCCTATGCCCACTTCTATCCAGTGACTAACAGTGTGCCAATCTGACCCAGTGCAGGCCTTCACAGTTTGCACAGGGCTACTATCTAAGCTGATGGCTGCGATTGTTAGATCAAGCATGGGTGCATCTACATTGTTAGACTGAGACTATCTTCTGTGCTATAAGCACAATTACCTGTTTTGGGAGCTGGCAATCTTCAGATATGGAAGATTATGGGCTGCTGGTGTACCCAAACTCTGTCTCCTCCTTACCACATCAGAATTAAATTCCAAGCAGGAAGGCCCATGGCTCAGCATCATGTCCTGCCGCCAATTGAGGCTCTTGCAGAGACAATGAAAGACCACTTACGGACCTCAGCTCACTACCATTGGAATTTACCACCTGCAAGTTGCCCTGTCAGCATAACCTGTGTTGGCAGCTTGTCACTTAGAGTCATAGAGTCATAGAGATGTACAGCATGGAAACAGACCCTTCATTCCAACCTGTCCATGCTGACCAGATATCTCAACCCAATCTAGTCCCACCTGCCAGCACCCGGCCCATATCCCTCCAAACCCTTCCTATTCATATACCCATCCAAATGTCTCTTAAATGTTGCAATTGTACCAGTCTCCACCACTTCCTCTGATAAGGTACAGGTCTCTGTCTGATCAAGGGACTGAACATTGGGCTGAGACATGTCCACTGGATTCCACACACTGCACTTGCTTCCAATACTCCTTCCTCCTGCACCCTATGACCCCCAAACTAAGAACACCAATGCCCCACAACCCAAGCATCCCTCCTCCCTATCACTAAACTTTAGGTCCTCTCTGATCTTGCATCTCTAGCTGGGGAATGGAGAAGGCTGTTCTCTCAGCACCAGCTATAATATTGACTATGACACTGCTGAGCATACACCAATCTCTGATCGGTTGGCAGTTCACGCTGTAGGCATGACTACCCCCATATCAGAGAGCAAGATGAGGTTGCACTGGGATTGAGAGTGCCATTGACCAGAAATGTCTCATCATCTTGGAAACTGGCTGAAATTACTTCAACGGTCCCAAGGCGGATCCCACAATGTGGAGCACCATCTCCTTCAGAGGACTTTAATGATGCAGATGCACACAGTCCCAACAGTCATCCTCATTGTCCACCACCAACTCTGAGATGCTCCCCACTGTACACCTTGCACTGCAAGAGAGAGGAGAGAATGTTAGTGATGATCTTATGTCGTTTGGGTGATAACCATCCTGTCAAAGCTGAATAGCTGTTGGTATGTCAAAGATGCAAGAGATGGTTATGAGCCTTCAATGTGGTTGTTGTGTAAGGATGAGGTAGAATAATCAACAGGAGTCCATATTATTGATGGGTATGTGTATCATTGAGTGTGTTGGTTGTAGTGCAGTGAGTCAGTGTTGCCATTTGATGATGCATTCACTAACTTTGATCATGCTTGCGAGGTTTTTGAACTCGTTGGGGAGATCTTTCAAGAAGGTTCCAAGAACTGACCATTCTGGCTATTTGCATATCATTCCCTCAAGGGCCTCCTCTTCAAATATCCAAACAGAGAGGTTTTGCCGGAATTATATGAAGTATTAGTTAAACCATGGCTAGATATGGTGTACAATTTTGGTTACCATAATAAAAGGACATTATCACACTAGAAAAGGTTTCAAAGGAAATACGTAAGGATGTTTATTGGAATGGAGACTTTTACTTATTAGGATGATTAAGTTGGCTGGGCTTGGTTTCTTTGGAACAGGGAGGCTGACAGAAAATTGAATTGAGCTGTATAAAACTGAGGGGCTGTGTTAAACTTGATATGAAAGAGCTATATTCATTAGCAGAGGGGATAATAATCCAAGGGGTAGATTTCAAATAATTATTGGAAGAATTATGGGGATGAGGAGAAACCTTTTAGTTTTTTTTTCATTATTTTCCATCTATTGTCACAGTCCTCCTGGTGAAAAATTTAATCAGCTTTGCACATTTTCTATTAGAGGTAAGGCTGTAAGTACATAGATAAAGAGTTTAAGGAAGTAATCAAGAAAACAGTAGACGAAAGGTGCCTGAAGTTAATATAGCCCTCAATTTTGAGCTTAAAGGATCAAGTTATTTAGTAAAGAAATGCGTGATCAGGTGGAACATGATGTGAACCAACCAGAAGCCATTGATACATACCTAATCCAACTATGTCCGAAGTACTTCAATCTTGTGTCTCTTGGACTCGAAGGAATGGAAATGAGTTCTGAACCTGTGGAAATGACCAGATGGTGACAATGTCACTTTTACTAGAGATTGGTTCTTTGAGCGTGGAGACGATTATTGAATGAATAAACCGCACCTGCAGAGTTAGAATATCAAAGGAGGCACAAGGACTTGGCAGTTGGAAGTTTGGAAATGCAGTTGGAATTAGTTGAAGATGAGTTGTTTCCATGCAGCAGTTATGAAAGAAATAGCATTGAACTCAGGCTGAGAAGTATGAGAGTGATCAATGCCAATCTGCAAAGAATTGAGAGGTCCACAATACCATGGGATTACCATAAATATGGGTTGGAGGCTTTATATGGTGTTGAAAATTCCTCTGACATTTTCAATATAATTTATATATGCATCAAGTTTCGGAACAATGAACCACTTTTCTCCTGATTATTATCCACTTTGAAGTTGATTAGGTCCTTTAAGCTCAGTGCTTATCAAAAATTCATTAAATTGCTGAGATTGTGATTTTTTTTGATCACAGTTCTATTCCTCATCAACTATGACTTCTGCATCTGAGTCAAATTAGTCTTCTCCAGTTTATTGGAAGAGTATAAAACAAAGTTATTGACATTTTAATCTAACCAGCATATGTTGTAGGATAAAATCATCCCTCAATGAAGCATGAAATACCAGTACACTGGAGAGAATCCCATACTTGAGCCATACACTGCTTAAATTTTATAAAGGAGTCACATATATAACAATTTAATTATGTTCTCCTGTTCCAACCACAAAATGGGAAGTAACTTGCAGATGTGTGCTATTAAGTATATATTTAAGAATACATTTTGACCAGAAAAATAATCGGGAAACTTGAGAGGAATTTTGTAAAGCTACTGAGGTTAAGAAGAGTTGTTAAAACTGGTTATTCTGTACCATTCATCTTAATAAAAAAAATGAGTGATTAATAAAACTTGAGTCAGGACAAACAAGCATTAACCACAGTCTAGTGAGCAAAAATAGAGTGCTTTAGGGTACATTTTACACTGCAGTTCTTCCTGTGATCTGACAAGTCTTGACAGGTTTTATATGCACTGTGTTTTTGGACAAGATTACACCCATTATCAGTTTCTCTTCAGGTCAAATCCTCATGTTAATTATAACTCTCTTGAAACAACAACGTCCTATATAACTTTTTAACATGATATTTATTTAATGCAAAACAACCAAGCAGAATGAAATTATTTCAATATTTTTCTCTTTGAAGTTATCAAGTGATGAATCGCCAGTGTATTAAAATAATTGAGGCAGTTTACAAATGCAAGCTGCCTCTGTGTCAAAGCTGCAACTAGATTTGTATTAAAGGCATTGACCCGAATTGCCACAAAACACAATCCCCAGAGCCAAAAGAGCTGGAACCCTCAAGTTCACCTTGGCAACCAATCACAATGCACAGGATTTTAATCCACATTTGTGATTGGCTCACATACATAGAGCATTTGTTCAGTTGGCAGCAGCAACTGTGTTTCGGATTAAATACAATGAGAGTCATTCAGCAGGGCGAACACAGGTAGGGTTTGCTAACTTCACTCCCAGAATTGTCCTGGACTACTCGTGTGTTAAATGTTAACTCCCCGTCACAGTTGTGAGAAAAAACCCATGGGGGCATTGTGAAAAATTCTGCTCATCATTTTCTTTGAATATACCTTGTTTATTTGTCATAAAAGTTGTTGATATGGGTGAAGTTTCATTGGGTAGCTAGACAAATTGAAAAGAAATATAGGTGATTTTATTGAAATATATGTGCTTCTGAGGAAGCCTGACAGGGTGGGTGCTGAGAAGTTGTTTTCCCTTCCTCGGCTGACTTCTAGAATTTTCAGAATGCTCCATCTCCCATTTAAGATGGAGATGAAGAGCAATTCCATCTCTGAGAGGGTCATTAATGATTGGAATTATCCACCCAATAGATTTGTGGGGTCTAAGTCATGGAATATGCTCTAATTTGAGATAGACATATTCTTGAATTACTACAGTGTCAGAGGTTCTAGAGAAAAGGCAAGAGAGAAGATTTGAGTTGACGATCAGATCGCTAGTGATCTTACAAAAGGCATAGCAGGCTTAGGGGGCTGAAAGGCTCCTATTTTATGTTCTTACACAAATTATAACAGCAACTCCACTTAAAACTTTGAACCCACATGCAACTTAAAAGGAGTTAATCCTAGAAGTATCTTTAAATATATGTAGCATAATACATGTTCAGGTATTCATATCTGTAATGAGCTGCAGAATCAGCAAGTGGGCATCCCATTATGTACCCCCGATGCTTCCAGCATTTCAATACTGCTTCTCTACTTGGTGTTTAAAGATAACATAGAACAGAGAGCGCAGGAGGATCCTGTAACCTGAAGACTGTGTTTGAAGTCCTGCACTGGAATTAATTGTCTCAAAGTGCATATAAGTTGGGAAAGGTGAAACTGAGGGATTTATAGAAGGTCAGAATAAATACCTCTGCCACATTTCCTTTTATTCTTTGCTCATTCACTCATTGCCTCCCCATCTATAAACATTAGGAACTACACCATATTATATTTATTGCCATGTAAATAATAGTTAAAAGATGTGTTGCCCATCCAGTAAAAGCTGACACCCTGTCTGTGGACTGGGGCTATGACCACCTGGTTGTCGCCCACACTCAGCATGGTGTGAGACAAGCCATGTCACCCTCCCTATCAATACCCCTACCCACCTTGTGGGAACATGCAAGTACCTTCCACAGTCACCCCTATCTTCCTTTGCTGGTGTCTGAGTGGCCCTCCATGTACTTCCCCACTTAGCTTTCCCTTGGACATTCATTACTGTCTTTTGTCACAGAGCTCTTGCAGTTCCAGCAATAGTGGAAGTGGCGCTACTCCCAACAACATTGCTGAGTCTGAGGAGCTTCTGGCCTCTAATGAGTCAGCAGCTCTTGGAGTTAGGATTCTCATCCTGAACGTTTCGAGGAACCCTAATAGCAAGTAGCCAAGGTGAATGATTGCAATTTAATTCCATGACGGTTCCTAGAAAAGTAAAGTTACTCATTGCCACTGGACAAGACCATTGCTACAGTTATTCAATTCAATCCATTACATGAATTGCCATTTCATATTGTATAGGTTAGAAAGACTGCTTCAGGGCAGGAGATATGATTTTCAAATACTTTTCACACCAGTCATCCTCAAAGTTACTCTTCGATTTGTCTGCAAAGATAAAGGGTCTCGCTAGTTTGGGACAGTTGTACATACTGCTTATATTGCTTTTGGAAAATGAGATAGATAAGATTTACTACTATTCCACATAGAGTCATAGAGATATACAGCATGGAAACAGACCCTTCAGTCCTACTCGTCCATGCCGACCAGATGTCCTAACCTAATCTAGTCCCATTTGCCAGCACTTGGCCCATATCTCTCTAAACTCTTCCTATTCATATACTCATCCAGATGCCTTTTAAATGCTGTAATTGTACTAGCCTCCACCACTCCCTCTGGCAGCTCATTCCATACACACACTACCCTCTGAGTGAAAACATTGCCCCTCAGGTCCCTTCTTTATCTTTTCCCTCTCACCTTAAACCTATTCCCTCTAGTTTTGGACTCTCCAACCCCAGGGAAAAGACCTTGTCTGTTTATCCTATCCATGTTCCTCATGACTTTATAAACGTCTATAAGGTCACCCCTCAGCCTCTGACGCTCCAGGGAAAACAGCCCCAACCTGTTCAGCCTCTCCCTATAGCTCAATATTTAAAGGAATATTATAATGAGGAGATCTGGTACTCTAATTCTGCAATCATAATTTTTTTTGTGGAGTTCAGCACGTACTGCAAATGTTTGCTCTGGATATATTTTATTTTACCAAATCAGCTTTCTATTTTAAATGCATTCAGACCAATATCATCACTGATGTGCAACAGCTTAAACCCTACGCATTTCACATCTTGTACAGTTCCCCTGTGCATGACATTTTCTAACTTAAAGGTGCGATAGAGAGCAAAGAGTATTAATATTGCACTTTTGACATGGCAAAAACATCTTTAAGCACCACACAGAAGTGTTATAAAACACAATGTGACACTCGAGCCTCATGAGACCACAATAGGGCAGATGGTCAAACACATGGTCAAAGAGACAGGTTTTAATGATTGTCTTGCAGGAGAAGAAAGCAATGGAGGGGTAGAGTTTTAGAAAGGAAATTTAAGAACTTAAGGTCCTAAATAGCTGGAGGCATGGCCGCTAAGGGGATAGAGATTAAAATTGAAAATTCTCAAGAAGAATTAGAGGAGCCTAGATATCTTGTGTGGACTGAAAGGGGCAAGAATGGGAGAAAATAGTGTGAATTATCGAACTCCTTAGATTTTGGCTCCATAACTGGATTTCCAGAAACTTGGGGATATTGTATTATGGATCTGATTGGAGATAGGAGGACTTGCCAAAAAATGAAAGTGTGCTGAGAAGCCATTCTAATCTGCAAGATTGCAGCTTTTATTCAGATAGAGCCAGGAGATAGCAGTCAATCCATTCCCAGGGGGTAGGGTGACACTTCAAATAGGTAAATGGTTTTGAAGCCTTGGATTCTTGCTTTGTAGATTGAACTGTGGCTCCCAGCAATGGAAATAAGGCAAGGACAGCACCGGAAATTTCCTCCTGAACCTAAATCTCACCACTGCCATTAAATCCCTCCTCATAATAAACCATCTTCGAAGATCCAACAGACTTTCACATCTAAGAACAGACAGTGCCTTACCCTAAGGTCACATGCCCTGCTTGTGGACAAAAAACAGACCACCTTGCCCTAGCTTGTGAGATCAGATTTCAGGAGTTAGGAGTTGACACTCTTCTCTGGAATTCAGGAAAAAAGGACTTGAGATAGATTGGGAAGGGGAAGGAGAAGCCAAGGGAGCTGGGGTTAAAGATTGATCCTTCAGCAGGTTGGGCTCTCTTTCCCTGAGGACAGGGTCCCCATTTTGTACTGTAATCCCTGCTTGCCTCCTCTTGCCATGTCAGCCATTGGAGATATTTGCTCCTTCTCCCTTTTTTACAATAGACCCCACCAACCTGGAAACTTCTCAATCATAGAGACTCATAGAGTCATACAGCATGGAATCAGAGCCTTCGGTCCAATTCATCAATGCCGACCAGTTATCCAAAACTGAACTACACCCATTTGCCTGCATTTGGCCCATATTCCTCTCAACCTTTCTTATTAATGTACCTATCCAAATGTCTTTTAAATGTAGTAATTGTACCCACTTCTACCACTTCCTCTGGTATCTCCTTCCACACACACACCACCCTTGGGGTGAAAATGTTGCCCATCAGATCCCTTGTAAATCTTTCTCCTCTCACCTTAAATCTATGCCCTCCAATGTTGGAATTGCGTACCCTTGGAAGACCTTGGTGATTCACCCTATCCATGCTGCTCATAATTTTATAAACCTCCATAAGGTCACCCCTTAGTCTCCAACATTCCAGGTTAAAAAGTCGCAGCCTGTCCAGCCTCTCCCTATAAACCAAACTGTCCAGTCCCAGCAACATCTTTGTAAATCTGTACCCTTTCTAGTTTATCAACATTTCCTATAGCAGGGCGACCAGAAACGTATGCAGTATTCCCAAAGTGGCCTCACCAATGTCTTGTATAGCTGCAACATAATGTTTCAATTCCTACACTCAATGCTCTGACCAATAAATACAAGCATGCCAGATGCCTTCTTCACCACCCACCTCCACCATCAATATTAGCGCATCTGCAAACTTATAATCATTCCTCCTATATTTTCATCCAAATTGTTGATATAAATGAGGAACAACAGTGGACCCAGAACCATCCTTAGTACTATGGTATAAGTTCCTGGAATGTGTACAAAATGTTCTTTTTACATCAGTATATTGAAGAACCAAGCTAGAAACAGGGTGTCTTACATTTGGGTTTGTGAAATCAGGAGGGTCTTTTCCCAACCCATGCCAGGGAAATTTCAGGTCTATCCCTCTATTAAGATCAGTGGAGAAATCCTCCCAAATTTGGAACATTTTCCCAACCAGGGAAGTAATCTCCCATCTAAGGCTGACATTGATGCGGAGATTCAATACTGTTTCCGATCTGCAAGCGCTGCCTTTGGACTTAGGATGAGAGTCGCCGATGACCGCAACATCTGTACAGACACAAAGATCACTGTATATAAGGCAGTCATTGTTCTGATTCTTCTAAATGGCTCCTATACTTGGACTATGTATAGATGCTACCTCAAGGGTCTTGAGAAGTATCATCAACGCTGTCTGAGATGGTTGTTCTACATCAGCTGGGAGGACAAACATACTAACATCAGCATCCTTGAAGGAGCCAGTAATACCAGCATTGAGGCGATGATCATCTAAAATCAACTCCACTGGGCCAGCCATGTGCTTAGGATGCCTGAGTCTGGATTACCGAAGCGCTACCATGGAAACCGGCTGCCATCTCACGGGTAGTAATGTGAGATACAGGCAGACTTTGAGAGGGGATCCTGTAAGTGATGTCTGGCACACGTTGTGAGGTTAGAGCTTCACAGCACATAGAGAAAGCCAAGTTTTCTGATTTCTGTGTTTCTCATTACTGAGCCTCAATCGGTCAAAATGTTAAATTCTCCCGATTCAAGTTTAACCGGTATAATGTCCAAGATATGAAACGTGTGGGGACTGAGAATCTCTCAATAATTTTTAAACATTTATTCATTCGCAGTATATATGTGTCACAGGCTGGTCCAGCATTTATTGCTTATTCTTAATTGCCCTTGAGAAGGTAATAGTGAGGTATCTTCTTGAACTGCTGCATTCTGTATGGTGTATGTGCACCCACAGTGCTATTGGAAAGAAAGTTTCAGGATTTTTACCCAGCAACAGTGTGAAAAACTTATAATTTGATCAAAAGATTCACATCAAAGGACAATGTTTGGAATTGGTTACTTACTGCCTAGCATTTAGCTATTATGTGCAAACTACCGATTTCACCTATAAAATGAAACACTAAAATAAACTTGCTGGGATTTGCTAAGTAACACTGGAACTTTCATAATTTTCTTCAATTTAGCATAGACAAAGTGAAAGCAATCATGTTTGGTTCCTTAAGTGCAGATTTCATTCCTTCTTGAATTTGAATGATTTATTGTCGCTTGCATTTTACAGTGAATAATGCAATAAAATACAATTTAAACCTTCCACTGTTGTTGCAATCTAGCACCAGTTTGAACAGTAAAAAGACATAACTGAAAGAGAGTCTATCATCGTTTCGCTGCCTCCAGGTGAGTCCTGAGCTGGCTCACCAATCACACTTGCGCCGGCACCCTTCCTCCACTGCCTCACTGCCACCTGGGATGGACTCATATTGTATGAGTTGCCAATCGTTAGGTGCCATCTCTTCACTGCTGGCCCATCTTGCCAACAACGTTGATTCCCATGCTGAACCCTGGCTCACTCTGCAACCAGAAGGCCATGGCTCCCCTGACGGGCCTGGTTTCTCCCACACCAAGCATCCCACCCTTCTTTGCTGGCATTACCATCTTGAGAGTCCATTGCCTTCAATTGAAGGAGGAGCTGCTGCTGGGAGGCTCTGATCGCTGGGAGGATGTCCTTGCTGCAGCTGCCTCCAATTGCTGGAAGGTGCCATGCCCGCCAACTGCTTCCAACCACCAGGAGACTGCTGCCACTCCATGTACAGCCTGCTCTTGCTGCCACACAGATGCCGCCAACTAGCCCACCAAAGACAAAGAAACAAAAGAGAAAAAAAAGAAAGACAAAGAGCAGAAGAGAAAAAAGAAAAAGCAGATGGGAGCAGATGAGCCCTGGGCAAGAGCCCAAATGCAGCTCTGCTACCCCACTGCCATCTTGGACAGCCCTTTTCTGATCTGTCTGATTGCTTCACCAGCTGGATTTGTTGGTACACCTTGAAATACTGTTCCACCATAAGAAGGTCTTTAAACCCGACATCTGGTCTCTCAATAAGACTCCAGAAGGTCATTTGCAAAATATCATCTGTCTTCATCCTGCTTGTATATTCACCTCCACTGAAGTGTTCATCCATGTCTTCGTCAGTTCAAGACTCGCTCTGCCCTAATTAATCTTCAACTCATCCACAACATCAATGATCATTTTGTCTTCACTAAATTCAGCACATCAATCTTTGGAATTACTTCTTCCAAATAAAATTATAATCTTTAATTGCAAACTCTACAAACATCTTTCTCCAAACTCCATTACAAACCCCATTTTCTATTATCTTCTGATTCTTCTCTATGGTATATCCTCCTCTCCCTCCATTATCAATACCAATGTCTCCAGGCACCACCCCACCGCACACTTCTAAACACCCCCACTTTAAAGCCTGCTCAAAATCTATCTTGGCAACCATAAGCTTTATCACTTCCACCATGTCCTCTCCCATTTCCTGCATTGTTTCCCTGATTTCCTGTAAAAATGTCTTGGAACGTTTGTCAGTTGAAGGGTACTACATCATTATAAGTTACTGTTCCTCCTTTAGCGTTACAAGTGCATTGGGAATAAACAATTCATGAAGTTGTGATAACATCTTTCCATTTCTACTACATGTGAGTCCAGCCCAGGTTGTTGAGATAAACTGGTAGCAGGATCAAAGGGGAATATACTTGATCACTCTCAATGTTATTTCTAGTGGATCCTACCTTAGAATATAAACTGATGACAATTCAAGACAAATTGATGTTGAAATGCCATCTCACCCTGAGAAAAATGTGATTATTCCACAAAATCCAGAAGTTTGCATTAATTAAGGTGATGATTGTCTATGATTGGATCAAATCATTACTGGGGCAAAGTAAACTTTATTCTGTAATCATTTGCATTAGGATATAACTGGACTTGTTGAGTGTTGATACTGAAAACAAAAAAATGTCATAATGAAAGTTTTGGTAAGGAAAGAAAATGGGTTATTTTGTTATGCAGGGAGTCACTGAGTGACAATGAACAATTGTAGGGTGGTATGCATTTCCAGTCTAAATGTAGCTGGAGCTGTACTGCAGAGTGATTGTGGAAATGAAATGTTGCTTTGCTGCAAATCAAACTGTTATCAGACTGTGTAAAGACAGTCATGAGATGTGCAAGACCTTTTCTAAAAACTAAAATTTCAATTAATCTATTGCACTTTTTCCGGTATCTATTCCATTCCAAAAAGAAATGAATATGAAATCAAACATGAATAATCAGCTGCAGTTGTCAAATACACTACTAAAATACAACAGGAAATGCATCAAAAACTAAAATAATTAAAATCACAAGGAACATTTTATTCCCCTTATATTTTCTAAATTATTATTCTTTTATAGAATTGTGTATTTTAAACTGATATGAAAAATGTTGAAAACAGACAAGATAGATTTTCATTTATAGGTTTTGAAAACAATACTGTCTTATCACAACATTCCCAGTAATGTTAATCAACAGCAGTTTGTGAGTACTCAGTGAATTTTTTGTTTCAATTACATTGAATCAATTGACAAAGCTGGCAAGGAATTAATTGCTTCCCAAGGTGCACTCAATTGAATGTTACTGGGGACATTAGATTACCCAGTCACCACCACCCCCAACCCCGTGCACAAATCTGGTTTTTGAACTTGATCCAGTATCTTGACTTAGAAATTCAACCACTGCAAGAAGAAAAGGACAGATGTGCAATACAGTAATTTGGTATGAATCAGAGAATAAATAGCATTTGGGCATGAAGCCAGATTATGTTAGCTTGGACACTTTGGGTTCATAGGCTAACGCTACGAGCAACTTTGCTAGTACAATGAAATCAACCTTATAGGAGGGGACAGGGAGCCAGGGTCTCAGGGTTTATTTCTGCAGGTGTTGTGGCACGCACTCAAATCGAGAAGACAGACAAATGGGAGCTGATAATGTGATGTACTACACAGGAGATTAGAAACTAAATTCTTAGCACAGGGGGTGGTTAAAATGTGGAGTTGTCTGGCAGAAACTATCAGAGAAGCAATATTCCTAAATTAAGCTGCTTGAGAAAGAAAGTAATATGAAATGAAGCGGGAATGAGCAAATCAGAATTAGACCAGATGACTCCTGTGGAGTAAAATTTGACGGATGGGATGGTACTATTATACTCTTATGATTCTATCATTTCATAATATTACAATATAGTTTAAAATCATATTTCACAAATCTGCATACAGCTAAAAAAGTAAAATCTCACAAAAATACAGAACATGAATTAACATGCAAAGACATTGAGGACAAACAGAAAATTAATATCTTTAAGAATCATTGCAATTTAGAATCTCCAATATTCACTCGCGAGTGAACAGCTAAACAAATCATTGTGATCATATGAATGTTGCACAACGCCATTTCATTTTTAAAAACTATGTGAACAAACAATAATTAAATTATTGTAATGGCGTATATGCAGATGCCATAGTAATTGTATCTACGTAAACTGAATCTGTTTAGAAAGCAAAATAGTGTTGATAAGAATATTTTATAAATTTGTTTTATTGTAAAAATATAAGTAAAAATGCTGGTCGACGAAAGAGTATGGTGGATAATTAAACAGAGAGCCTATGGCTGTCCCTGACATCGTTATTGTCTATTTATAATCTGAGAGACAAGAAAGATTTAGCGTGTGATAACGTGCCACTTCTGCATGCTCACGATATACATCATACATTGCTATTCATTGGCTAGGCAAATATTAAACTTTCATTTCTATCATTTTAAAGGGTGAAACCTCTTGAAAGGATTTTGTTGTAGCAAGCAAGATACATAAATGAATCAGAGCAAACAGGAATGATCCATTGATAGAAACCAGCAATGGCTCTTGTTAAAACATATTTTGGATTGTGGCTTCCCAGACGCCAGTGAGGTTATTGTGCGCTTTGCTGCTGCCCATCCCCCACTCAGTCTCCTTTGTAGAAACACTCAGTGGAAGAATGAGGAAATGATCGCTGCTTAATGCATTGCCACGGGCTCAAAATAAAACACGCTCAACATGTCCAAACAGAAACATTGTTATCAACCACACACACACACAACAAAAAGAAGCTATTACGAAACACCGACTACGACCTCTGCAGAATGTGTTTATGGCAAAAATGTGAGTGAAGCATGAAGGTTGCTCTTCAGCTAAACACGGGCTGACTTTCGGTTGCAGAGACTTAGGGTGATCGCTGCCAAATGCGACATAATATTTTAACACCCTGCCCCCAAAGAGGCAACATTGATTGTTGGGCATTCGCATTGAAAAGCTTCTTGTTGCATGTTCTGTACTCGGGCAAACGTTTGCTCTGCAAATATTATTTCCCATGTGTTATCGGTTGGGGGGAGGGGGCTCTAAGGGCAAGGACAAATAGCAAAGAGGAATAAACACACAAGCCGTCGTCAGAGAAACACCATTCGCCATACGGTTCACTTGCCACACATGCAGTAAACACACACCATACCACAGATTATATGCTGCAGACACTACACAACACAGACTGCACAGACCAGGCGCCTATCCATTGATCAAATCTGGGAGTTGCCCAGCCGCATCAAACCAGGATAACTTCAGATCTGACTCTGGTTTGTGAATTTCAGACAGATTAGTCTTTGTGCCAGAGAAGACTTCCATTTAGATACGTATCGAAAAGGAATGGGCACACGTGAACATGCACATTGGTAGAAATACAGAGAAAAAATAAAAACGGAAAGATTCGCATTGATAGACACAATTGACACGTTTTATAATCATGCACGTTTTATAATCGAAATTCAAACACATCTAAATGACATGACAGAGGTCTGCATAAAAATCATGCAAGGCATCCACCAGAGAGTAAGACACCATGCACTACACTCAAGTCATATGCTACAGAGAGACACACGCCAAGATGCTTAAGTATGCTTAAATGTAAAATATAACGCATACACACAAGTAGATACAGCTATGACAATCGACATAATGTGCACACAAACACCATCCACAGGTCGTATAAATAATTCCCAGACATAACATACAATAATTCTCTGGACATATACACAAACACAGACACGCACAGGAACATCCACAGATGTAAACAAAATCGCCATATATGGGCACACTATAAAATCTGGCGCACAAGAAAAAAAAAGAGACATGGAAAGCTTTATTTTAAGGAGTGCTGCAAATCGCCTCTAACATCAATGCCACCCTCGGGCGACCGTCTATGTGGAGTTTGCACATTCTCCCCGTGTCTGCTTGGGTTTCCTCCGGTTTCCTCCCACAGTCCAAAAATATGCAGGTTAGGTGGATTAGCCATGAGAAATGCACGATTCCAGGGATGGGGTGGATGGGATGCTCTTCGGAGGGGAGATGGGCCGAATGGCCTGCTTCCACACTGTAGGCATTTTATAATCTTTTCACTGCAAAATATCCATCTTGCTTGGCCTGAGGTAATAGAACAAGAGTCCGCGTATCTTAAACTTTTTTTAAAAATTCAATGTCACTGTTCTTCAAAGATACCGCTGTTCCCTTGTAATTGCTGAACAATTAAAATACATTGGCAGAGCAAAAATTCTTACATGTTTAATTTAGGGACAACACAAACACCACAGAGGGAAACCATTCTATAAAGATTAGAGTGAATGCTTCCAGCTGTCGTGCTTTTAAAACACTCCGGATAAAGATGTTTTGAAAAACGTGCCGCATACAAGGAAAAGTGATGTCCTTTCTGATTTTAAAGTTCAATGTTTGATAGTATAATGTTTAGTAAAGTGGTGGGCTATCGTTTTGGTTGGGGTGCTGCAAAGACTATTAGTCTAAATATTGTCTTCAATCTGTATTTTCTGGATGAACAAGAAAGTAATTTCTGGTTAAGGACAGATCGCTATAACTGTAAATAGGCATGATATAAATTATCTGGATGGTGGTTACATTTTACTGCATATCTAAATCCCATGACCTAAGCGTTCTGGATGAGGGCTGAAGAAAATCTAAATGTGTGCCTTCCGTCGTATAATGTTCTGGATGAAGCAGAAAGTCAATGTAACTATTTGTTTTATGCTCAGTGGGCCCAACGTTTCTTGGATCTGGTTCAGCTGGGTGCTTGATTAAGGTACTGCTACCTGATCAGGGCTTTAACGAGACAAGGGTGAAAGTGTCTGATTTTTGCAGGCGCTGCTAGCTAAACGCTCAACTGCTGAGAGTTGAATGCTCTAGTGCTGACTCTGTTGGAAGCTCCTTTGACACACAGGGACTGACTTGACTCTTGCGCTGGAAGCTCAGCTCCTCTCTCTCACACACACACATACACAGAGATGGGAAAACGCGCAGCCAATGATTGAGCTCAGTTTCATAAAAGCTGCGCTCTGAGTGGCTGCAGGGCGAATGTCTGTGAAACAAAGGAGAGAGCCGGGTCTGGTGCACAGACACTAATGTTCAGCCAGCAAAACACACAGACACTGCGAGGACAAGCCAATCCACCCAGAAAAGCACAGGCAATGTGAGGACAAACCAATCCACACAGACACTGCAAGGACAAGCTAATCCACTCAAAAAAAAACACAGACACTGCGAGGACAAGCCAATCCACCCAGCGAGCACACATCGCCATACAGCCACAGTGGTATAGAACAGGCAGTCACATTAGCACAGCACTTGATGTAAAACAAACAAATGCATTTTCATATCACACGAAGACCAGGGCAAAACCGAACCAATACCGATCGTAAGTACATTGTGCAATAACCTGAGTGTGAAGTTTTACCAATTCCACCAGACAACCGTCTCTTTTGGCAAGACAAGTAAGCGCTTTTCAAAGTTCTTTTTTTGTAAAAAATAAAACTTTACTCCCTGTCCCCAATTTTGAACAAACTCGAGGAGATTACTGAATACGATAAGAGTTTTGATTCATCTTGTTGATTTGAAAATTGTGTCCGGGTGCTGTTTCCTTTTTTTTGGTTTTACTTCCACGGTTTTTAAAAGAGGAAACAAATTTGGCTGTTAGTCCCTCGTGACACCTACCGTGCTAACTTGAGCTTGTAAATAGCTGCAAGTTTTTTTTTGCTGAAGTTGACTTTAATAAGCATTTACAACTGTCGATCACGAACGCTTCCCCTCCCCTTTTTTATTGCTGATATGAGAAGAACGTGCAGCGTGTTCTGAAGATTTGTGTTTAATCTCACCCAGGCGATAAGAGCTCCCTAAGAGATTTGACCCCCCTCCTTCCCTCGATCAAAATTACAGATTTGAAGTTTTCCCCGATTTTGTTTCTCTCTAAGGCGAGATCAGTTTTCTGATACGCTTGTCACCGATTTTTGTTCTCACGTCAAGCTACAGGGAATCTTGGATTCACGTGATTGAAGCTCGAACAGTAACAAAATAGCTGCTTTTAGATGGTTGGTTGTTGAAACCTCCCCCTTTAAATCCATCAACAATTCATTACAGCTTTTAGCTCTAAACGCCAGCTAATTAAACTGTGTAGCTCCTAATCCGAGTACAAGATGACAAAAAAAATGGTAAGCAGACAATCGTCAACGTTTGCAACAAACCGGTGCTGGTGATATAAGATTTTTTTTCACTCCTTCCTCCTCTCCCCAGCACCCCTCCCACCCCCTTTTCCTTCTCCCCCTGTCCTCGTCTTGTTGTATTTGAAGCTGTCGATTATGAAATTACCACATGATTGACTGGCGTCGTTTCCTCGCTTAATTTGTATGTTTGACACTGTTTTGAGAGACGATGGTGCCACGTCCGGACAAAATGTGTAATCCAGTCCAGGTTTCTGCTGGTTTTTTTTACCCTTCCCTAATTTATCCCAGGGTTAGCACATTCTGTCTTCTTTCAACCGGACGCTTGTAGTTTTCCTTTCTTTTCTCTGTGTGCTATAATCATTTACTGATCACGATGTTTCCAAAAGTGTGCGGTTAAGGCGGAATGTGAAGTTTGGAAACTTTATTTTTTTTTAATTTTTGGACCTGTATATCAAATCTTTTTCTTGAAAAAAAGAAATCAATGTATACCCCCATGCATGTGGCTATTGTTGCTCGGGACGCGAGTGTGGACTTTAATTTTTTTTCGTGCTGGGAAAAGGCACGGAATCCGGATTGTCTGCCAGGAGAAAGGAGGAGGAGGGGATCGAAGTGAAACATTGACTTGGCGATGAGGTTTATAATGTTTCTTCCATTCTGATATTAGCACAAGTTGTGCAGCATGGTGATGTATGGGGAAATGTTGCAATTTTTTTTGTGTGTGTGGGGAGGGGGTTTAATGCGGGGAAGAGATGTTTGAATGATTTGAAGGTAAGAGTTGCAGCTACCCATGATGCATGCTTTTCAGACTTTGAATGGTTACACTGATCTTTGTCAAACAACCTCATTTGCGGTCACTGAGGCCACCTTGGTGCAGAGCTCATGGAGCGCGAACGGGCGGTGATCCATTTCCAGCAATGTTTTTAAACGCGTCTCTTTTGCACCATGATAACTTTCTCAGATGTTCGTGTTTGGCAAAAGAAAAAAATCAAGTCTGTGTCTTTTTTTGCCCCCCCCACCGTATGTTCTTTTATGTGTTTTTTTGTTTGGTTATCCTCTCTCATTTGGGTTGGTGTGAAATTACAAAGGTCAACAATGAAACAGGGCGACTGTAAGGACCTATATATATATATTCTTTTAAAGCCATGTAATCGGATTGTCTTTTAATATTGGGAAATTCAAATCAGACTCACTCGCTGAAAAAAGAGTGAGGAAAGAAAGCAAAATGTTAGTCTCACCCAACAACCGATTCATTAGTTTTATCTTTTTGCAGGAAGTAATTTATTCGTGCGTGTGGATCGTGTGAGTCGAAAATAAGGGAAATATCTATCTCTCTGTCTCTTTCTGTATAAAATAAACACATGAGAGGGTTGAAACACGTGGCGGAGAAGCGAATGTCCTCCCACATCCAAAGCAGCGAAGTTCATCCAGTTTTTATCCAAGCGATCCCATCTTCAGGATGTCAGTGAACAGTTCCATTGCTACGAGTAAAGGTGTTGATTCAAACGCGGTTGATACTTACGACAGTGGCGATGACTGGGAGATCGGAGTGGGGAATCTGATCATCGATCTAGACGCGGATCTGGAGAAAGACAGGCAGAAATTGGAGATGAATAACTCGAGTTCGAGCAGCGGCGGCATTGCAGCCCCGGGCAGTGGCAGCAGCAGCAGCAGCAGCAGCAAGGACTGCGGGGCCAGTGTCACAGCAGCTTCAGCCCTTTCTGAGAGCCTCAAATTCACCTCCTCTTCGGTCCAGCCTCCCCCTGGCAATCCCCACAAGGAGACTGGCAAATCCAAAGTGAAAAGAAGCAAAACTTCCAAGGATGCTAATAAATCTCTCTCCTCCGCCGCACTGTATGGGATTCCTGAAATTAGCAGTGCTGGCAAGAGGCAGGAAGTTCAAGGGCGCCCTGGAGAGGTTTCTGGCATGAATTCAGCCCTGGGTCAAACAGTGAGCAGCAGCAGCAGCAGCAACAGCGGCAGCGGTAGCGCTGGTTGCAACAATAATAACAATAACATTAATAATAACACTGCCCTTGGCAATTGCACTAAAAACAAAGAGGAGAAAGCGGGCAAGGGCACGGGCAGGGGAGGCTCGAAGCGGGATAAGGAGGCTGCCAGGTCTCGCAAGGATGGCAATAAGCAGGAGGTGGGGGTGCACC
Organism: Chiloscyllium plagiosum; assembly: GCF_004010195.1. Classification (NCBI taxonomy): domain Eukaryota; kingdom Metazoa; phylum Chordata; class Chondrichthyes; order Orectolobiformes; family Hemiscylliidae; genus Chiloscyllium; species Chiloscyllium plagiosum. Next base: position 72,138,973 of record NC_057711.1, read on the forward strand.
CTGGACAGCACCCGATGTCAGCGCCCGTGACACCCGCTGCCCATCTCTTTAATTTCGGTGCCAAAAGCGGCAGCAGCTCCTTACAGTGCTGCGGGGAGCCCACAGCCCGTATCCCGGACATTAAAACCACTCTGGAGTCAGGAATACTGAGCAACCCTGTCGTTCTGAAAAAGGATGATGAAGAGCATGACGAGGAGAGTGTCCGACCCATCAAGAAGTTGAAAACTGATAAGGTAATTTGCACTTTTTAAAAAAAAGTTATTGATGATTTCTTTGTTTTTCTTTAAATGATTGCTTTATTCCATGTGATATGATTGCTGCACTAAACTGAGAATCTCCCATGGCTGACTTAAATATCAGGACAATATTTTTGATGTTTCAATTCGACCCATCCGCCAATTTTAGTGTGGTTGGAGGTATAAAATACTTTGCGGTTGCATTCCTTAACAAGTGTCCCAAACACATCAAATTATAATGCATTTTTGCAATAACAATTATGGTGCAGCTTTTTTTGGTAAGCATGAATAAGTGAGAACGTCAACATTTTCGCTTTTTTTAAGTAACAGGCTGGTGTTATGGTTATACATATACATAAACAACGGAATCACAGCCGCAGCTGGAGAGAAATGAGGTTATTGTAATCACTACTATTTGCCTGAAGGATGGGGGAGGTGCTTTGTAATCAAATACAACAGTAAACGTCTTCATAAAAGCTGAACTAACCTTGCCTTCTTGGGATGCAGAGATGGTCGATATGATGCCTGACATTTTGCTAACATGGGTTTTGTAGATGTAGTGTGAAAAGGAAGTTTGGCCTTTGCTTCCATTGTTAGTATGCAACCTGGCTTTTGATATGTTGGTGATTATCCAAATACTATGGAGTTTCTCAGTAGGCTCTGATCCATTGTTTGCTGGATAATTATTGGGGTTGGGAGGGTGTGGTGGTGGTGGGAAGTGTCATTGGAATTGTGCTATTTTAAGTGAAAAGACACTTAGTGAAGGTAACAGTTTTACAAACTATGCCCTCACTATTCCTGAATAAGTTCTGCAAGTTTCTTATTTTTAATAGGCATGTTTAGATCAAGGCTCTAAAACTGCTTTGCATTGTTATGAACAATGAAGCTTTTGTGATGCATGAGTTTAAGTGAAGAAAACATAAGAAGATGAGTGCTTTCAGAATAATTACTTCCTTTTAATATAATTTGTCGGGTACCTTGTAGTCCACTTTTCAGCCTTTTCCTTGCCATTAGACTCAATAAATAGATTCCCTGTAATGGGAATTGGTCAGTTGTGTCAGAGAGAATTTTGTTCCTGTGTATAATAAAGTGAATTCCTAGCTTGTAGAGGTGGTGACCTTTGCAATTCTGCTGATACTACTGTTGGAAACTTTAGACAGAAGCAAGATTGGTTGGCTTGAAAAACGGTATTTTATTTGATTAATTTTATTACTGGTGGAACAGTTTCAAGGAGACATTTGAGATGTTAATAAAGATTTAAAAGTAAGGTGCAGAGGCTAATGTTCCATAGTCTATTAGTCATGAGAAGGATATCTAAACAGATTCAGAATGAAGGAGAGATTGGCAAACTGTTTGACATGCATGACAACTCCCCAATCAAATCGTTTTATTTTGGTCTCCAGCAGACTGCAAATTGGGAGCCGTTTTAATCTGTTTTAAATATCAAGATAACTTGCTCTAATCTGTTCTTCACAATGACTGTGGTTAAAGTTTCAAGACCATTTGATTGAATTCGCTGGCTGTGTAGAATGCAGAAAGCATTGCTCCCTGCACCCCCAAGCGTTTTTAATCTTTCAGCCAAATGTTCAGATTCAACAGTTTTGTTTAGCAGGCAATCTGTACATTTTCAAATCCTAGAGGCAGGTGTCATGGCAACAGAGATTAGAGTGGTGTGCTTTCACTCCTCTTATTTCTCCCTTATTTATACCTCAAATAGTCTCCTGGGGAAAATGTTTTAGTGTGTCTATTCCTCAAAACAATCAAATCAGTGTTCAAAACCAGTGCCTGCTGATATTCAGTCAGTGGGTCATACACAAAAATGTCCAGTATCGTACTGCCACTTGCTTGTCTTGATTCTTCCCAGATATAATTGACAAGCACATTCTATTCATTCTAGCACAGCCTGTTTTCCTTTTGACTGCTCCAGAGATCATTCAAATTTAAATCTGCAGCATACACAATATATGACTCGAAGGAAATGAAATGGTACTGATACATAACCTGTGCTTTTAAAGTATACATTTGTGTCTTGTACTTGTTATTTATTTGAAAGGTGAAGGCACGTTTTGTTAAACCGTATTGTAACAAGCTGTGAAATATTTATACGTTTATACGTTCGTCTGGTTTAAATGAGGTTGAAGAGAAATGTGTCCAACTAAACTTGTGTGAGTAGCAGGTTGCTAAATGTATAAGCTAAATTCTTATGAGTTATAGTCATTGGTTAATCTCTGCAATGTGTTTGCAGGTTTATTCTTGGTCTGTTTATTCTATTCGTTTGCTGCAGTTAGTCATGTAAAACATGATAAATTGGAACCTATTAAAACTAATTATTTTTGTGACTCTGTTTCTGCATGCCTTTTATGCATAAAACCACAAGTATGTTGTAAAACCTGCCACTCCCTCCAAGTATTGCTCAAGTAAAAAGCAGCCTATAATTTGAGCCGTTTGAGCTATTTCTATGTAGCCCATTTTTGTGGTTTAGCTGTTGCTAACATGTCTGATTTAAGTAGACTTGGCAGGACCAGTAACCACTCCTAGTAGTTGGCAAAATCCTTCTAATATAGGATTAGCTAATAAAGGCTTGCCAATACCCAGTCCTTCACCAGAAGTAAATAAAAGTTTGCACTTTCATTTATCCAGTCAATGAAATAGAATTATGTATTTGATTTGCTTGAGGTAGGACATTAAAGATGTGAACAATCACTCGCTAGATTAATTAATTTAATTGTTAAAGTATGTTACTGGAATATAGAGCACAACTGAAAAACCAAACCAGTTTTAAACACCACATTCTAGTTTTCTAACTGGGATTGACAGTTGACTGTAAAAAACATGCTGCGAGTGCAGGCTTGAGAGTTCTCATAAGCCTTGTTAATATCTCAGGGTGGAATTTGTCACCCTTTGAAAGTGATGCAATGATACATTTCACAGCTGAGAATTGCATTCACAAATGACTTGACATACATTAATGCTAGCAACTATTTTTTAGCTGCATTAGACCAATAAATGGAAAGGAATAGTATTGAGAGCAAGTTACAGCCAGAAGCATATTTTCTACTGTGCCTTTTGTGCTAGACTTTGTTCCTGCTGATTAATTGATTGAAACATACATTTACCTTCCTGTTCTTTGTATACTGCTGTTACTTGTCTGTTACAGTCTGTAGCAAAGGACTGTAAGTGGTAAGCAGTCGTTAATGAAGAAAACAAAGGACAGATTTGTTGAATGTGAGCGGTTTAAAAGCTGACTCGAAACTCTGCAAGAAGAGATTTGGCTGGTGAATGGTACCACAACTAGCACGAGTACTTGTAGAACAAAAAACTCTTCAGTCTACTTAATGCTTTGTAACTTTGAATAGTGTGACCAGAGCTTTTCGGAAGGGGTGAATGAGCTGGTGGCCTTTGACTGCTGAGAACCTTCTAGACGAACTTGTGACCTCCCAAGATCTGTGAGACCAAAGTTGCTATAGATTTTTTTTTTGCTAATAAGCTGTTTTTAAAATTTTATTTGCAAGGTGGTATGCTTTTAAAAATCATACCGTTACACATAATTTTAAAAGGAGACCATCAAAACGTATTGTAAAGTGCAATTTTATGAATTTAATATTTATGCCATAATAGTTATTTTGATATGTTACGGCAGGGAGTATCGTACATAGGTGGGCTGTGAAATGCCTAAGGATCTCCTGAGATCATAAGAGGCTCTATACAAATGCACACCTTTTCATTAACCAAAATTGAAGCTCCCAAGTTTTAGTTACAGGTTTCTGAGGACTGTTAGGGGAAAGTAAGTCACCCAGGTCTTCTGGGAGAAGAAATATTTGTGTATTCTTTAAATGCTATGGACCTTTTGTGGTATAAGGACACAGCTATTCATGTGCGATTGGTGGTACCTGAGCAATGTGGGCTATGGTGAGATGATCGCAGAATCGGGCGAGGTGTTCAGCAAGATCCATCTGGACATCGAGGTCATCTTAGCTCATCTTATATGCTTTTTTCAAGTGGTGTGGTGAGACCTTGTTAGGCCGGGTTGAGTTCTCAATTGATGTTTGTTATTGCTTGTTCAACCCTTTGCTATCAGTCCAACCTGCCATGGGTTGTGATCTTAACTAATCATACAGGGGAAGGAAGTGGCCTAATGGTATTGTTACTGGGTGATTAATCCATTGACCCAGCTAGTGTTCTCCGGACCTAGGTTCAAATCCTGCCATGGCAAATGCTGGAATTTTCAATGAAAGTTGAAGTCAATAATATCTGGAGTCTCATAATGATCGTGATCCATTGCCAAAATAACTGCAGATGCTATAAATCAGAAACAAAAGCAGAAGTTGCTGGGAATGCTCAGCAGTTCGAGCAGCATCTGTGAAGAGAAATCAGGGTTAATGCTTTGCTTCTGAGAAATCCCAAAGGTTAACTCTGATTTCTCTTCGCAGATGATGCCAGACCTGCTGCGCTTTTCCAGCAATTTCTGCTTTTATTCATTAATCCACTGCTGATTGTTGGGAAAAGCCCACCTGGTTCACTAATGTCTTTTAGGGAAGGAAATTGCTGCTCTTACCTGGTTCTGGTTGACATGTGGCTCCAGACTCACAGCAGTGTGACTGACTTTTAACTGCCCTCCAAGAAAATTAGGGTTGGGCAGCAAATTCTGGCCTGGCCAGTGACCTCCACATCCTGTGAATGAATGAAAAAAAACCTCACCGCCATTGAGTCGGAAAATCTTGACGTGGAAACCAGGGCAGGTTCTTGGTGGGTTCAACTTGCTGCTTGTTCCAAAGGCCATCCTTGTTGGACATGATGCCAACATCTCGATCATTGCCCAGGGGTACCATCCACACATACACAGTGACGTCCTACATGAGCACCAGCCTCTTTAAACCCTCGTGGCACATCTCTAATCCACCTATAGGACACTTCTCTACTTGAGTGCAACCATTACAGTGATGCTGCAGTAGGGATACTTTGTGCTCAGGGCCACATGCTACCTCATGGACTGGGGCTGACTGCATCTCTGTCTTTTTGCTTGCTGTTATAGTGCTCTCTTACTCTTGAGTCCATCTGGATGTCCACAATATCCCTGCCATGCATTGCATTGCCTTGCTTTCCTGTGCATTGCCACCTCAGTTACACATGCCATGCTCAAATTGTCACCATTGTGCTGTGTTGTTTAGTGCCAGCATGAAGACAGGAAACAAGCCAAAGTGTCAGTAGGCATCAGGTCCAGGCAAGGGTATAGACTTCGCACATGGGGTCCCTGCATAGTAAGTTGAGAGCAGGCTCCCATACTAGTCTAGGCTCTGCTCAGGCAGTCAGAGTCAGAGTCCTTTCCTGATAAGGGGTAATGAGCCAAATGAATAGTGGCATACCACTGGTCTAGAGCTTAAAAATGTGTTGCTGGAAAAGTGCAGCAGGTCAGGCAGCATCAAAGGGACAGGAGAATTGACGTTTTGGGCATAAGCCCTTCTTCAGGAAGAAAGGCTTTTCCAGCAACACATTTTTAAGCTCTGATCTCCAGCATCTGCAGTCCTCACTTTCTCCCACCACTGGTCTAGACCCTATTGAGGACTGTTTTGATTCTGAAACAAGAGAGAGGCAGGTACCATGGAAGATGAAAGTGGGTGTATGGTTGTCTAATGGCTGTCACAGCTATTACTGTTGGTGTTTTCCTGAGTGAGTGAGTGTGCAGCATAAAGAGTGAGTGGTATTGCACATTGAGGTGAGTGAGGGTTAGTAGAGAAATAATTCAATCCATTAGTGAGAGTGTTGGGGCATGAGCCTCAGTTGGAGGTGAATCCAAAGCAGAGATAGTGAGGATGAGGTATTGGAGCAGTTATGGTGGCAGAGTGAAGAAGGACAGTGAACTTGTTCCTATAGTGCTGGACATTCCTTCAGGCATTTAACCTGGATGGTAATCTTGGAGCAGACTGGAATGATCTAGTAGGAGAAAATGAGGACTGTAGATGCTGGAGATCAGAGTTGAGAGTGTGTTGCTGGAAAAGCACAGCCGGTTAGGCAGTATCCAAGGATCAGGAGAATCAACATTTAGGGCATAAGTCCTTCAACATGAAATGATCTGGTGTCATGGCCTCCACTGGTGGTCCTGGGGCAAGAAGAGGCCCCATTTGTGCAGCGCACATCCACTACGAGTTTCAGGACCATGCTTGCAAAAGAGGTGGAGGGCCTAATTTAATTACCCTTGTGTGTCATGTCAGGGGTAAATGTCAGGAACTCCCAGTTGGCAGGGTTTATCCCATGCGCAATGACCTTATAAGTATTGTGTGTCGGTACCAGGGATGCCACTGAATGGAGGGTTGTGGGAACAGCGTACGTTAGATGTGATGGAAATCGGACATGATACTCACATAAATGGCAAGAAAACTCAATCACCCTTACAGCAAGAATCAATCCACCAAACCCAACACGACTAGTGGTTTGCCAAAAAAATTGTAAGCTTCAGCCCTATGACTATGGAGTCTGAAATGTGAATCGAGCTTTCGTCCCCTTCAGCCATTCATTTCCATCAAGTCACATACATCATCTTTATTTATTTCACAAACCTTCATTGATCTTTGCCATGGAAATTTTGTTTAATCAAACATTACCGATGCTAAACTCGAAATAGAGCGTAATATCACAGAGCAAATAATGCTGCAAAGGTTGCCATCTGTGGAGAGAACAGCCAAATTAATATTTCAGGTGGGGACTCTTCATCAGAATGCTGACTTTTTTTCCGCCAGTGCTGTCTGACTGACTGGATTGTTTCCTACATCTTCTATTCCTGTTTAAAATTAAATTCTGTTGATTGTTAAAATGTTCAAGCCTGGTGTTTTATGTGGTTATTGAAATCATCTACAATAATCAACATTCATTAGGAGAAATCTGCTGCTGGTTGGTGTGTGAGTACTTCATTGCAATGTCTCCACGCCCCCATCCCCCAAAGAAATTAGTTTTTTGGCTGCAGACTCTGAGCAATGGATAGCAATCACTGTTCTTTGTTCGAGGTCTTTTTATTGAGGCTAATGACTGGTCTTGTGCCGCTCCAAGATAAATGACACTATCTCTGAGTGGGCTGACAGGAAACAGACATGTTAATAGTGAAGCTGCAGGGAGGATCTTCCCCGTTCCTTGCAAAAGAAAAGGCAGGACCTCTAGTTGTGATCATTAGCGCATAATGCATTCCTGCTTTTCCCATGTGGGTCAAGGTAATTAGAAGCATAATGGTGTGTTTTCATATGGATGTCAAATCACAGCAATGACATTCTTAATTTCAATTTATCCTGAATCATTTTAGGAAAGATTTTTTTTCTCTGTGGTGGTCTACATCTCTTTGAAAAAGAAAATATTTCAGGTCATTTTGTTCTCTACAGCTTGATGTGTTTTTCAAAAAGCAAAAATAATATTGTTAAGATAACACCCACTTTGGCGCAATGACTACTATTTGTATCACACATATATATGGGCTGGAAAGATTTGGACTTTGCAGTTTTTAAAAATAAACATATTCTGATTTTTTTTCAGGGTATCTGATATGTGTAGATCTCATTGTATAAACAATGAGAAATTAGAGTTTTGTGTTTTTCTCATATGTTTTCACTCTCAGTGGAATCTGTTACTTGTCAGTAGCAGAAGATGACCCTGATTGTAGAGTTTTAGTTGAACACAGGATCTAAAATGAAGTAGCATGGAAGTGAGATAGGAAATCCATCTGTGTAATCAAATCTTGCAGCCAGCTAAGCATAAAGCTCGTCCTTGAGCTTAGATAAACCCTGACAAACACAAACTCTCCAATCCTTATTGAAAGCCATAGGCTGAAAGTATCTGTATGTACAGAGATTGACTCCACAAGTAAAATAAAATCTGTCAAGTTTTCAAGTACAACAGTGGTAATCTATTAAAATGTCAAATCCAACTTTCACTATCATTTTAAGTTAACATAATACATGATTTACGGTATAGCATTTTGTCACATGGACAATCTCTGTGTTTCCCAAAAAAGTGATGGAATTGTTTGAGGTTGTTCAAAATGTATACTGTGGTAGGTTGTACATTTTCTTTCTCTTCCTTTCTTCCACACTGCAGCTCCGTATGGAGAATGAAAAAGCAGAATGAAACTCTGTGCATGTGTGCTTTTGACCAGCTGAAAGTCATATATCCTACTTTTTGAAAGGAAACTCAATTTACGCATTGTGAAAAATGTGCCCGAAAAGCTTATTCAGCAGGTTAAATAGCTGCTTGAACCAGGATTTTAATTCAGCAGCTTGGAACATTAACTGGGGCGAGATCTTCAAATTGGATAACCTTTGTTAGTGAAGAACAGAAGATCAGGCCAAGTGATAATTTGCCACTAAAGGGTATTAAAGTAGAAGGACAGCAGTAATAACCAAAGGCTGCTTTGTGTCCATGATGGTTTTTAGTGCAGTGTGTCTGTTGCTTTTTTCCCTTTAATCCAAACTAAATGGTCTTGGCAAGTTGAACAAAGCCTTTGCATTTGAATGAAAGGTTGTAAAACTATTCAGACATTAATGCATGGATTAAATGTGGATTGGCTGACAATAGGGCTGTTTGTATCATTTTTTGGGAGCTAAAAGCAGATTCGTGAGGGGAGGGGTGATGCATTTCTCTGGGGTCACATGTCAGAATTGCTGTTCCATTAGTAGGTTTAGCAGGGGATGTGAATTGTATCTGTTCAAGGTTTTAACTAAATTGTTCAATTTTTCTAACATTGGGCAATGTTTAAATGTTAATTTAGAAAGGAACCTTTATTTTACCACACAAAAGGTTTAATAGAAATAATAAAACATATAAAAATCTGTAGTTTAGATTACTGGAAAACAGATTGTAGAATACACTCTAGATAGATATTTTGCCATTGTTTACTGTTTCATATGAAGTTAAATGAGCTCTGTTGCTGTTTAACTTTTTAAAAGTTGCTTTGTTAAAGACCAGAATGGTTAGTGGTCCCTTGACAAATGGAGAGATTGAGACTATTATACTCTGTGTTTCGAAGTTGAGCTTCACTGCAGTTAGAAATACAGTCAAGAACTCAGCATTTGCGTTTAATTTAGAGAGGATGTTTCATGTAAAAAAATGGATCTAGGTGTTTCCTCTTCAATTTCTCACATTTCCAGTTCATATTTTACACTTTATTAAATAAATGAGAGACAATTAAGCCATTTGATGTGAAACCTTTTTCCAACTGTTTAAACGGATGTTGAACAAGAAGTATGTTTTCAATGAGTAAGAGGCTGAAAAATCCCATTCCTGACTGTACAAGGACATGCTTCCTCAAAGACACTGGGTAAGCATCTTAATAAATTTGTTTTTTTTTGCCCTCTCAAATTTGACCCTAATAGAACCAGATGGCTTTGTACTGGTTTAGCTTTATCAAAGGATGTATTTAATTTTTTTCAACTTTCTCCTGAAGTTTTCGCATGCGGTGCATTTAGCATTGAATATTGTCTAAATGGATTTGCATTGACAGGTGAAGCATTTCATCAAATTTTTATGCAGGCCTCTACTATACCCTAAATAGAAAAGCAGAGGCTAGGGAGAAATAATATGCAGTATTTAAGTCTCCTGTATATTTCTTTGTCATTATTAATTGTTACTGTCCAGACATGACACCCAAACCCGATGGGATATTTTATCTAAATCTACAGCTTTCTAGTAATGTTTCCCAGTACTCAGAAGTCAAGCTTGACTGGAATCTGTTTTCTCATTATTTCAATCTGAGTTTCTAAAAAGTTGACCCTACTCTCCTTGCCCATTCTGCATCCTGCTGTTTGGCTAGTTGTCTGAATTTACATTTGCTGTCGAAATTCTAAACCAGCCTTTCCCATGATGCTGTAGCAGATGCCAGACAGCGGAATATAAAGCAAGCAGCTGTTTCCATTACACCATCGCTATATTATCCTATACAATCTGTTTCCTCTGTAAGAACTCTCCTTGCTGACATTAGCATTCTCTGCAAGCTCTTTCAGTCTTTGTATCTTGGAGAATGCCTGTGTACTTTTAATTCTGGCGGCAACCCTTATTAGATTAATTTTCTTCATACATTCATTGTGAATAAATAAATCTGGTCTCCTTTCCTTACTTGCAACGTTGATTCTTTCTTTGTCTTGCACGCGTTGATTTTGGACAATCTTGCCTTTGTAAGGCAATGTCAAAAGGGCTTCAAAAGACCCATCCCTCTCTTCCATTTTCATCTTCAGCCTTGATCTTTCACTGCCCAATCTCCTGTTGTAAAATAATATATTACTAATGCACAAAGGGAGCTGTTCAACTTCCTGGTGAATAAAGTTACGGCGTACCATTGTTGCAAAGGATTAGTTGCAAAGAATTCGAATGTCAGGAGACAATTTCAATGTTAGCACGGAAGTCCTTTACTAAAGAAATGAATTGTTCTGGATAATATTTTGCTCTATTCAGAAGGCCTATATCCAGCTTTGATTTAGGAAGCAACACAGTTGTACAAACTGAATAAGGAAAATGAAGAATCGGAAATAATTGTAGACAAACTAGTGTGAAACAATAGTACAGAGACACCTGATAGACTAGGAAAGGTGGAATGGCTATTACTGCGGTTGCACAAACATTTGTGAAATTAGTGGTTTTGTTTTGAAAATTGAAAATCAGCCAATGAGTGTGCATGCAGCAATTTCTTTGTGGACTTAAGTATTTCTCACTTCTCTCTGTAACAATTCTGTTTCCACCTTAATTCTTGGAAATTAAGCTTTAAAGATCAGGATTCTTAACATTAAATAGAATCTTGTCAAAAGGTAGAAGGGAACTTGGTACGTAGCAAAAATAGTTAACTCTAGAAGGCATACATGCAGATGAACATTGTAATTAGGCAGTTTCAGTTGTAAAATGTTGGTTGCGTTTAAAAGCCAAGGGAGACCTGTATTGATAAATTTAAAGCTAACAGTGTTCCAAAGATGAGATCGTATTCTTAAAATTAGAGGTTAGCTAGTGAAAGATTACTTTGTTTTATCAGGAGGTAAATGGATGGCATATTTCATTTTACTAAAATACCGAAAGCAAAATAAACTGAGTTATTATTATTCTGTAATGGGAGAAGTCATGTGTGATTAGTGTAACATTTTTAATTCCAGTCCCTGGGCACTTAAATTGCCTCTGGCTTTTTAAAGCTGTCAGATTTTTGCTTCCCACTGCCATTTTCTTTACTGTCATTGGCTTTGCTGTTTACAGCTTCTGCCGAAGACATTCATAAATTATGAGCAGTGCAAACATTCAAGGGTCCAGGGCAGCACAATGTATATTGAACCTCAGGGGTGTTCCCTTGGATCAATAAATGTGGTGTACAAGATTATCACAACACTGAAGTTTATTTTAATTTTTGCTCTTAGTACAATGCTTGCAGCACTGATACAATGACCATATCAATGAATTGGGATGTGCATTAGTTAGGGAGAAAGGTCCTGAGCATGGATTCAAAGCATGGCCCCCAATACTAGGGCAAATGGAGGTGATGGGGACATATGTGGAGAATGTAAATGAACAGAGAATTTAGAGGGAGTTTTGCTGAAGAAGGATATAGAGCTGGCTGGGTTGGGGTGGACGCAATGGTGTGGTTGAAATGCAAAGTTGCTCATCTTTAATTTGATGCCTTAGATTGATTATAGAACTGCAAGAATAGGGGTTTTTGCATGAATTGGGCTTAGTTATGAGCAGCAACAGTTTGGATTAGTAAAGCATATGGAGGATCAGAGATCAATCAGAATAAGACTCTGATGAAGAGTCATCTACACTTGAAATGTTAGCTTGCTCTCTCTCTCCATATATGCTGCTTGACCTGCTGTGGGTTTTTTTTGTTTCCAGTACCAATCAGAATAATACTGGAATGGTCATGTCTGAAGGTTGCAGGGATACAGAGCTGAACATTAAACAGCCTTACTGGGTGTAATTTCAAGGAGGGTGGGTTTGCATGTAAAATAGGGCGGGTGCACCAAGCCACTACATTCCTGCCCATCCCTCAAAATGGAAGATGGTCAGGTGCTGGAATGAGCAGCTCACCCACCATATGTAAGTGAGTAATGAAGGGGAAATCGAACTTGTTAAAAGACAGGAGTAGGCAGCCCATTTTTAAACATCACAAAGGCAGAAAGGAAGTGGGTCATCACACTCGGGGAGGAGACAGGAAAACTGTGTGCATCAGGGTCACTCTACTAAGATACCACCCTGCTCTTCATTCCAGTCTGCCAGCCTGACAGAACATGGCACCTACTTGCCATGACCTGTCCTTCCCTGGAGTCTAGAAATGCCTACCACTGTAAACCATGGTAGGCATGCTCCTCTTCCTACAATCCTGGCAGTGTCTGTTATTGAGCTCTGGTACTACCAGGAGTGATGGAGTGATAGGGTGCCAGCTGCCAAGAGTGAGACTCCTCCCACCATCTCCCACTCCCAAGCGAGAGGTGCATGTCCTTCAGTTAGCCAGTTCAGCCTGGCCACCATGGGTTATGGCTGCGAAGGAAACCAATGTTTGTTCCAGGGGCCAAGCATTCCCCCCCCCACCCTCCCCCCAATGAATTTGTGTCACTTGTTGTCAGTTTCAGTGGTAGATGGGCTGAGATGGGGCAGAGGTGAGTCATGACTTGGGGGTTAAATGAGGCATTCTTGATGATGGTGAGATTGGGTGTTTGGTTCAAGATCAGATAGAATTTCAGGTTGATCCCACATCTGCAGAGATGTCATCAAAGTAGGGAGAGGGTGGCGATTTCAGAGATAGATTTTTGATGCAAATCTGGACGTGGACAGGCCAAATAAACTCATCATTTCGAAGTGTAAAATAATTAAAGGCAGGATACTTATGTAAATGCTTGTACTGCAGGTATAATTCTTACGTTGTACGCATATACCTAAAGCTTAAATTTATGTTTTAAATATGCAGCAACATCGAGATTTCACTTTGCTAATAAATAATCTAGGAGCAAAACCTGCTGTTGATAATGGATGGTAAACCCGCATATTAGTTAACTAACAGGCTAGAACATTTGTACTGATAAAAAATAGATATTTAATAAGATGGGTGCCTCAGAATTTTATTGTCAGTGAAATGATCGTCTTTGTCAAAAAGGTGTTTGGAAGGCAAAGGGTTAAGTAATCAAGACAATCACAGTCATTACTCTGTCAGCTTGATGATGCTGTCCTTATCATATACAGTCATATGAAGCTGAAATTTGCTTTATTGCCTTTTTAACCACACTAAATTATAACAGAGCCAATGAGCTTGCAGTTGGATGAGGGCCAACTGAAGAGAAGTGTATGAATGGCTTAATTGTAGAGCAAGATCATTTGTTTATAGAGAGAAGGTCCAATTTGTTAGCCAAATGTTGTTTGAAATGAGGCTGAGGAGGAGATAGAATTGGATGCAGTTGGGCTGGAAATGCAATAGCATTCCTAATTTCTGTTCAGGTGTCTCTAGTCTGTGCCTCTTCACCCCGTACTCTAGTCAAAACAGAAGACAAAATACATTCTTAATGGGTAAAGGCAATTCTTCATTGCACAGTAAGTGCTTTCAGGAGAACAAAGCGTGGGGGATGGGCAATGACAGAGTACCTTCAGAAGCTGACGAAAACTTGTCAAGCCAAGCTGCTTCTAGCTGTTGGGCACCAGTTATTGGCAAAGTGAGTTTACAAGCACAGTGGAGAGAGTAGGGCAGGTGGAGGCGGATGGAACAATTACAAAAAATTGTTCCATTAAATTAAAGTAAATCCTCGAGTTTTGATTTGAACTTTTTTTTGGAGAAAACGTTATATGCTGTAAATCTGCCATTGTTCCAGCACCCTAATTAATTAGTGACCTGTATTAATGGGTAGCTAGGATCTGAAGCGATTAATTTGCCGTGCTTGACATTTTGTGAATAGCTGTTGGACCAGGCTATGCTTATGTGGTGTGATCATTCTTTTTTTGTTGCTGGACAGTTGCTGAGGTTGGCTATGATGTATAAAAATTTGAAATGGACTGTAAATTTTGAAACCAAACGATTGTGTATCAAACGCTTAAATTTACAGTCACATTGAATACTTGAGCCTTATGTAATTCTTTTTCATTTACTGAAGAAAGTATGGAATTCAAAGGCTTTTCAATAACTGAAATGCAGTAATGCATTTCTTGCTAGTGATAACTAACATAATTCCTTCCTGTAAGTTTTCTCCTGAATTAGTAGCGCCTCTGCAACTTTGCATTTTGTAATTGGTTGCACTTACCATGCACCACCATAAATCAGTGGCCTAATTACCATATGCGAGCATTAATTTGTATTGTGAATCACTGCTGAGCTTTTTGCACTGCTGCACTGCTCTCTCTTTGATGCTTTTACGGTTAATTGGAATGAAATGTTTCTTTCCAGAGGTAAAACTCATCATTATTACACTGCACTGTTATTGGTGTTGCAAATGAATGTAGTATCTATCTAAGCTGCATTGAACAATTTGAATGCTACATGTGTAAACAATACTTCTTTTGACATGCCCTTCAATATTGTGTGAGGGTTTTTTAGCAGTTCTGTTTTATGTTTGCACCAAGACTATTGTCAATTCGGCAGAATGATGCCAAATTAAACTGTGCAGATGACACTTCATTGTGAGTCCTGTTTCTAATGTTAGATAGAACGGAGGAGGTCAATATGCAATGAGGTTCAGTGTTTTTTGTTCAGAAATACAAGCTCACCCATTGTTTTGTTGTTTACTCGTCGAAAGACCAGGACCAGGATTATTGGGATGGTTTCCTGGCCCAATACCTGAACAGCTGGTCGAGGATGTATTGCTGCCAATACTGGACAACACTGGGAGTGTTAATACATGGAGATGGATGTTTTGCCCTTCACTACTGAGGAAGTCCCACCTCATCTGCTGCGAGCACTCAATGTCGATGGATGCCGCCGATGGAGGAGCCCTACCCCAATTCCTACCTCACCTGGACCTGAGTAAGGTCACTTTTCAAGCTTCCCGTCTACCCCTGATCTTTTCCTGCAAATTGAGGCTAGGTTGCAAATGGCCCACGTGGTCATGAATTGCCCACTCAAGAGTCTTAGTTGGGACAAGAGTGAGAAGGCCAGGCGAAACCTTCCCCATCCCTCTGAAAAATTGTGGAGAGGCCTGAGCGAGTGCAGGAAACTTGATTCTCACACGGGAAAGAGCCAAAATTTTTGGGTGACCATAAACAGGTTCTGACCCATTTGCCATGGCTCGTTGAATTATAGTGGTGAGAATTATAGTGATGAGATTTTGGGTTGTACACACAGAAATTCTAAATCTACCTCAGGAATAATGCTGTTTACTTGCAACAGCTGAGAACTAGCATTTGTTCTGATGAGATATTCAAATTGATCCCAATACTTTGCTCAAATAAGGTGATTCATCCTGAAGATGATCAATTATCCTATTCTGAAAGGGCAGAGTCTCTATTGAGAGCAAAGATGTTTCCTTTTTGGTGATTTATTTGGCACAGAAGGGTCTGGGAGCTATCTGGTGGTGCATCTATGACGAGCTTCACTTTTGGGAGAAGTATTGGGGCCAAAAAGACCATTCCAGTTCAAGTTGACGCTATACTAGGGAGATGGATGGAGCCTTCAATTTGGATTTGGGAGAATAGGGGTTTTCTAATGCCAGATTTGCATCAATGGCATGGATCCTCAAGAATTATGAAACCTTGTCCCACCTCTACAAAATATACCTGTCCACCCTAAATTTTAGACAAACTTTGTTTTCTGTGTCTGGGCAGGTGGTATAGAAAAGTTGACACCATTCCCATTTACTCAAACAGCTAAAATGACTCCACGTTTCGAGAATAACTTCCTTGAAAGTTTCATTGGTTATAGCAAAGAATGATTTAGGTCTTAAAAGAATGAATTTATCTTGGTAAATCCTGTCATTTCTATCCAGAAACCTTCATTTTGAATATTTTAGTCCGCACGGTAATTTGATTAGATTAGATTAGATTAAATTACTTACAGTGTGAAAACAGGCCCTTCGGCCCAACAAGTCCACATCAGAATCTGTGGCAGATTGAGTGAAATCGCTTTCATTATAACATCTATTAAACACACTAACTGAATGTACTGTTTTGCAAACAAAAGTATGGCTCTTTAACTTATTTTTATCAACTTGCACACACCTCCTACAACCCCACCACAAATGTCCATTGGGTGGAGCTGCATAGAATGGGAGCAATTATGTATAAAATTACTTTTGTATTTTTATTGTTCACTGTTCACTACAAACAGACCTAGAATATTATTAAATCATCAGGAAGAGTGGGCTTGATAATTTCCTCAACTTTTGAAGCTGAAATAGGATGGCAGCATTTTCTTTAACTAAAATTCCATTGGAAGAGTATGATTCAATTCTGAGCAATACTAATCCTCCAACTCCCCATCCCCCACCACGCCAAATAATGTACTAACTCAGCAACGATTAAGAGCATTATTAAGAGCTATTAGTCACAAAATGGACCATGTGATTGTTGTAAGACCTGCCCTGGCAGGCTGCCACAATCAAAAATGGTTAATTGAACATTACACTGCACTTAAAGTTTCCTCAAGCTACAGACAATTGATGTTGAGGAATATTTAGTCAAAATTGGGAACAGACACAAAGGTGCATCTTATCATAAGTTTCAATATTTTGTTGTTCAAAGGTAGTGGTGCTATGAGAGGCCTTGTTATTGCAATACAAAGAGTAGGGGCTTATCTGTTATGTTAAAAAGATTTGCCTGCTTAGGTGCAAGAATGCTTGTGGAATCAGGAAGTTTGCAGATCTGAAGAGGAACTCCCTTTGGCCTCAGTGGATTAATAGAAGCCTTGTTTTACTGAGTTGTGCAGATTAGGAAAGTTTCAGATTTTGTTTCACTTCTGTGCTAAATTACCTGATCTCAGTGGGATAATACTTCAGGGAGAATGCTTGTTGTCACAGTTTCCCTCAGTGCTCCTCAGCCAAGGAGCAGCGATATCACCTCAGGATTCTGGTTCTGATAATAATACAATCTACCGGCGAGTGTGCACTTGTGGACAATAGGTGAGAAGCAGGTTTAACCGTGATGCCTTTCTTTTGAAATAGCCTGCTGTTGCTAAGAATCTGCAGTTGCAAATGAAGAATGAGTACTTGAGAAGCATCGAACAGAAGGTTCCATGGAGGGGAGAGAAAATTAGTGTGGGGTGTGGGATTTTCCATTTTCCGTGAACCATCTTTCAGAAGAAACACTGTTTTCTTTTTCCAGAATAAGTTATATTTAGAAGGGTTGGTTTTTAAACATGTACTTTTATCCTTTCCTCCAGTGTTGGGTGACATTTATATTAGTTCTTTTTGTGGGCATGAGTGAATCATTTGCTTTGCTGCATCTCCATAGCTTAAAGGAAACATAAAACTGGTTGGACTAATTGTGCTGAGTACAGTTGCTATGAAAGGCATTATTGTTCTGAATTAATTCCTTTCTCTGACAGAGAATATTGCTTAAAGATTTTGTGCAGAACCCGTGCTCATTTAGGAGACGGAGGAGGGAGAAAAAAATGGTTTGCACTTACTGGCTGTGCATGCATAATGGGAAGAATTGAGCTTATTGTGTGGTGCTTGTGGCTGTAAATCCTTGTGATGAGCAGCATTTGCTTTCTCAGCTTACCCACAACGTCTGTGACTAATTGAGTGAATGTGAAGATTGCATCCATATGTTAATTACAGATACCAGAACAATCTACTAAGCAAGGACTAAACAGCACTGCCGATCACATTTTTACCACTGTTTGAATATTTGTTTGTTAGAAGACGAATTTAACGCCTATTCATGATGAGCATACTGAATCTATACATCATTTCTCTCTATGAAGGGACAGGGAGCCATTAAAGCTAACCTTTTAATGAAAAATTGTTTATGTTTTTCCATAATTAATTACCTGATAATGAAACTTGGTACTGCACTATTTTGAGATGTGTATTTTTTCGAGATTGTCACCGTTAATTAGGGAGGAAAATTGTATTGTTTTCCTGTTGAAAAAGGAATTAAAAATCACACCTTAATATGTAAAATGTGAGGGCCTGTTTTTGGAAACAATTATGTAACTGCATGCTATGAAGAATAAAGCATTCGATTTTTTTCGTTCTTTTCTTCAATGCTCACCCTTTGGCTACAGTTTATGCTTTTCTGTGCTCAACATTCCAAGTCTCTTAAAATCTCTACATGTTTAATGCTGACTTACGCTATTGACCTTGTAAATCTGTTGCAATGAATTCAAATCAGGAGGTAACTGTGCGGAGCAAGTGTTGCAGTCCAGGTCATTAGAGCTGTATTAGCGATAGGGTTTAAGGGAGGGTGAAAAACTCACAATTATTTGTCCTGCTGGGAGTTACCAATGGTATCCTAGCTGAAAGTAATAGATTTACACAAATTTTGGTGATAGTGCATTTGGTAGTTTATATTGGACGCTGAGAGTGGGCTGAAAGAGCACTGAAGATTATAAATTTTAAAAAGCCATCTGTGTTCAAAATTATTATTCACAGCCTAAAGATGGGGCAAACATGTAATTTAAGTCAACATTGTCTGCTTAAGACTTACAACATTCAGTTTATTCGATATTATGGATACACAACTGAGATAAAATTATCCCCCAAGTATTAAATAATAAAACTCTGGAACTGTCTGAATTTCAGGACACTCATTACAAATTCTACCTTATCAGTGCATGACATCAGTACATGAAGAATTTGCACCTTGATATGACTACAGTTGTTTTGTCATGTTTTGAGTCAGCATCCTTAACTGCTATTATCTCAATGCATACTTCTGGTTTCTTTATGTTTTCAGAAAACTGAGCGCTGTCATGAAAAAGGAATGATAATGGGATGAAACAAAACAAATGCTTTTAAAAGTACCCAGCCTCTAAATGCTTGTTAGAATATAAGGACAATAGTAACTCCGGAGTCTTACGATTTTAAATGTTACAGTGATCGCAACAGTGCTTTTGAAAAGGTGGAAGCTATAGACTTTGTAGTCACTGCCAGTTTCTTTCATGGGATAGTTTCGTGGAAAAGGCTGGAGGAAATGCTTTACATCCATGGCTGAATCAGCCTGACAAGCACTCACACCGCCCCCTCCTCTTATTAATATTCCTTTTGATGTGCGCTTGTAAAACAGAGGATTGCCTGTTAATCTGCTGGATCTCCGGAGCTTTTGGCACTTACCCATAATTGATGTGTTCACATGACTACTGTCGGAGTACTAATGATTAGATTGGTGGTGGGACTGTAATATCTTATCGTTAAATTAATGTCACCTTTTTAAGAAAATATTCTGTAGAAGCTTTGCTATTAGACTGAGGTAATTACAAAATGCCCAAACACTTTTCTGATGCTTGGAACAAAGAAAATAATGTAAGTTACTCAAATCAAGAATGATATTGGAGAGTGATGTCCATTTCTTAACAGCATCACTAAAGCATGCGTAAAAGATTTAGTTGTAAATAGTTAGTATAATTATTTTTGGAATGTTTCTTCAGCCTTGCATTATTTAAAACTATAGTTTTAAACAGGTTGGTGGTCATCAAAATATTTTATAGCACAATGCAGCATAAATTGAAAAATATGCAGTTTGTATTATGAGTATTAATATGCGATGAGTAAGGCTTGCACTCTAAGTAGTAGTAGTAGTGTGTGTGTGTGTGTGCGCGCGCTGGAGAGAGAGATCACCTAACATGTTGTCCCTCTCTCTTCATCGCTCCACTGTGGCTTTTGTGATGAATTGCCAGAATTTTGGTCATTATACAATAACACCTGGGAATAATCACATTAGAGTAACACAGTGGAAAGCAGTGTCTGATTCTAACATTCTTTCCCTGTTTTAACAGACTGTCGTGTTCAGTGGTTTGAGATTTGTACACCTAATGTTTTATATTTGGCTGATTCCCACCCCACTTTCAGTTCCCCCTGCAACCACCATGAAGAAAATGGCACTGTGCGTTTAATTGCCTTCACAGTAGGATTGGATATGAAAACAGCATATGGGAGTAGGGAGAGGGAGCACTGTAAAATCAACTTTTCAAAAGTAGATACATTTAAAAATAAAATTAGGCTATTTTTGCTTATTTTTGGTGTGCTATATTAATTAATGTGGGAATTTAAAAGAACTTAATTTGCTCTGTGGAACAGATGGTATTAGTGTGCTGCCTCATGGAAATTGCCTCATCAGTGGCACATTGTTGGTGTTTTTACACTGAATGACGTGTGTCTCTTGTTTTTTATTCTCATTCAGTTTGAATTTTGCCGACGCGCATGGAAAAAATATGTCTTATAATAAGCTCCGCAGGGCTACATTTGATTACAGTCTTTTCCTTGCAGTAAGATTTGAAATGGTTTTTCAATAAACAGCAAGGAAGGTTTCATCAAAGAATGTGTCTTTCAGTATTAACATGATGACTGTCTTTCCCTGGAGCTTTATGTGTTCCAGCAAATCTTGCTTTGTTGGGGAAGGAGAGATTCGATCCTGATATCAGAGCCTTTTAAAAGTATTAAGTTACAAAGTACTGGGTTGGTATATTGAGAATGTAATACCATTGCCAATCGACAGTTTTATTACTGTGATCCGCGTGAATTGGATTGTAAGAATATGCCTGCGCTTACGATGAGCTGTTACCTACTGCAGTCCTGACTCTTAGAAGCCTCCTAATCTGAGTGGACAAGTTGCAGACATAATGGCTGATCCATTAAATAGGATGTCACATGCTCTTCATTATGTGGTATTTCATGACATGTCAAACCCATAATAATCGTATGGGCTTCATTTTTCTCCCTTGATGTAAAATACAATGAATGTGACAGATCAGTGCAAGTAGAACAGAAGGGCTACAGTGTGATTTTTCCAGCAAATGTAATAATCTTTGTCCAGGTGCAGACATTCCTTGTGCCTAATGGTGGGGTTAGAATTATGCTGGAGAATAGTTATTAATGCACTCTGAGGCTGCCATAGGGTCGTAGAGTCATAGAGATATACAGCACGGAAACGGACCCTTTGGTCCAACTCGTCCATGCTGACCAGATTTAAATAAATCTAGTCCTATTTGCCAGTATTTGACCCAAATCCCTTCCTATTCATGTACCCATCCAGATGCCTTGTAAATATTGTAATTGGATCAGCCTCCACCACCTCCTCTGGCATCTCATTCCATTCATGCACCACCCTTTGTCCTTTCTTGCAAGTCATTTTAAGTCATCAGAATGGATTGGAAGTGCTTCATAACTTATGCCTTTTTTGTAGCTGATGCCATCACTTGACCAGGGCTTGACAGAGTGATCCTGAGAGGATAGTATCTCCCACAAGGAGATAGCAGAACTAAGTGTCAGAGTTGCAAAAAGCTTGCGTCTCCTGTTTATGAGGCTGAGATAAGGAGGATTTTGTTTCTCTCAGAGGGTCATGAGTCTTTGGGACTGATGGTTTCTTGACTAACAAGGGAGTCATTGGTTTTCAGGGGAAGTTTGAACGTGAAGTTGAGGCCTCAATCAGCGTAGGTATGATATAAAGAAGCTGAAGATCCTGCTCCTATTACTTATTTATATACAGTAAATTGGTGATCATGTATGCAAGAAGTGCCCAACTGCAGCTAAATTTCAAAGTAAATTCACTGTCGTGCATCTGTGCTGCTGGGTAACGCGTTCAGTGAGGGGGGGGGGCTTCACGTGATGACTGAACAGGCAGAGTAGAGGAAATGCCTGTAGCTACCCCACTCTCTCGTGGATACACTCATGGAAACTGTTGAGGAAGATGACTGTGCAGGGGAGAACAATGGGAGCAACCTTCATAGTACCATGAGAGGAGATCTGCTGCACAAAAGGAACAGTAGGGCTATAGAGTTGGGGAATCAATTGTAAGGGGAACAGATAGGTGTTTCTGTGGCCACAAAGGAAACTCCAGGATGGCATGTTGCCCCCCTCTTGCCAGGGTCAGGGTGTTTCAGAGTAGCTGGATGGGGAGATGTGGGCAAACAGACAGCCATGGTAGTACATGTTGGTACAGTGATGTAGGTAGGAAAAGGGATGAGGTCTTGCAAGCAGAATTTGGGAAGCTTAGTGAGTACAAGGTTGAGGTGTGTAAAATTGTGAGGGCCATAGACAGGAAGTAATATTTCCCTTTGGTGGAGGGATCAATGACCAGGAGACATAGGTTTAAGGTAAGAGGCAGGAGGTTTGCAGGGGATGTGAGGAAGAATTCTTATCACCCAGAGGGTGTGGGAATCTGGAGTTCACTGCTTGAAAGGGTAACAGAGACAGACACCCTCATAACATTTAAGAAGTATTTAGATACACATATGCAATGCCAAGGCATAGAAGACTATGGACCAAGTGCTAAAATATGAGATTAGAATAGTTAGGTTGTTTTTGATCAGCGCAGAACGGTTTTTTTCTGTGACTTAAACCTCTATGACTCTGTAGTCACCATGCACTCATCCCAATGGCTGTTGGATGTGTATATAGAGAAATAAGTTGACAATCTCACTGACTCTCCTTTCAAATGATCAAAGGTCGGAACTATGCCATACTTTCGGGATCATTGTCAAAATTTGAAGAAATTTTAGTATAGACCTCCAGAAGGAGGAGGTTTGCAATCCCTCCAAAAAGGAAGTTGCAGCTAGGTAGTGCAGAATAATTTTGTTTATAATTGTTCAGTGACTTTGTTCCCCATGCATGCAAATGGGGAACAAAGGATTGAACTCACTGAAGACCCATCAGTTCAATTCATTGGGTTTTCCCTAAAAGAGGTGCTGCAGGGCTCTCATTCGTAGGCAAGACTCCAGACATCTCATTAAAATCCACACAGTATGAACTTTCACAAATGCAACTTCCTGTGGGGGTCATTGATATTTTGCACATGCTAATTGTGACTTTTTACACAGTACGATTTTCTTTGCTGAGGAATAAGAGGATAAAATTGATTATTTCTGATGGTTCTTATCGTTCCTTAATGTTGCAGACTTCAACATGCTTTCCAAAGGCAACTAACTATATTTATGATGACTTAATTAACATTTTTAAAACAACAGAATGTGTGAATAAGTATATTAATTGGCAATGAATGTTGGATGACACTTTCCATTGTGTATGAGTATGAAAAAATGTTTGTTTATGGCAAAGTTGTTGGGATGTGCTAAAATTTACTTGAAGCAAGAAAAAAAACTGATGAACTAAGTCCTAAATTCTGTATATTAAGTTGTTATTCTATCGATGCACATGGGTAACGTTTTTCTAATTTTTTTCCAGGTTGATCCCTTGTTCACTGTGCCTGCACCTCCACCACCAATCTCTGTGAGCATGCCACCTCAGATTCTGCCTTCTTACTTTCCATCTTCATCTAGCATAGCTGCACCAGTTGAGCAGCTTTTAGTAAGAACTCGTTCAATGGGTATAAATACGTGCGAGGTTGGAGTAGTGACTGAGCCGGAATGCCTTGGACCTTGTGAGCCGGGAACTAGTGTAAACCTGGAAGGGATTGTGTGGCATGAAACTGAGGAAGGTAAGAGGTTTTAAATCATTTATATATTTTGTGATAACATCTGAGGCAGCATGTTTAAGTAACCAGGTGAAGTTTGTGTCAGCTTGTAAGGTTTGGATTGAAGGGAAAGTTAAGCACACATAGGGCTGGAAACTTGCACAGATAGAATTGGACAAGAGCTTGTCCACCATTCAGTACTGCATGAGCAAACATCTTTCCCCCTAAGCACTGGGAAAAATTAAGACATTATCTTGAGTTCCCCCTTACAAATTCTATTCTGTAACCACTGAGTCTACTACCACTGTCTAGCAACTGTCTGAAGTTGAATTGAACTGTTCAGCACCTCGGTGATTTATTTTGACTGTGAGATGAGCTTCTGACCACAGATCAGTGTCATTGCTAAGACCACCTATTTCCACCACTGTGAAATCATCTGAATCATCTAACCTCAGATGTTAGATGTGTTCCATCTAAACCCCATTATCCCAGCGTGTCTCCAGCCTTCTTATACTAAACTGCTGCTATTATATCCCAGCTTGTACTGTTCACCCATCATCCTGTATTCTGAGACCCACTTCAGACCCATTTTAGTGACCTCTTCATTTTAACATTCCTATCATTTTTAAATGCTTCCTTAAGATTACTCCTCCCCAACCTTCTCAATCCCTACAGCCCTCTGAGATATTTGTGACCCTCCATTCTGGAGTCTTTGATTTTTGTCACTGCACCAATCCTGGCTTTGGCCTTAGCGAAGAAGGACATTCGCTCTGAAAATCCCCCACGAAACCCACCCAACTCTCTTCTACCTCTCTTTTCATGATATATTCCTTAAAACCTCCGTTGACAAAACTTAAAGTCATTTGCCCTAAAATGTCCTTGTTTGCTTTGGTGTCAAAGTTTTATTTGGTATCTCTTCTGCCAAGTATCTGCCAAGTACCATGTTATCGGTGCTCTGTAAATGTCAGTTGATGCTGAAGGGAGTTGGGAGGATAGTGGTGTACAACATGAATCAAATGGGCAGAGTTAGTTGTTTCTGTGCTGTTTCAGTTATAGTTCAAGGAATTGCTTTGAGGTAAGTTGCTGGCAACCAGGAATAGATTTTGTTCTTCCAGTTTTTTGTCCCCCTTATTTCCTGACAATTTTTAATGACACTAATTTTTACTGGAATACAATTTCCCAGTTGCAAGTCATCTTTTCAAAACAGGGAATTCCTTTAAGTGTGACTCTCGGCTGTGTGTTTTGGAAAGTTGTTTGAACTTAGAGGGCATCAAATCTAAGCTCAATCCTCCCTTACCTAATATCAACCAGTGTACTTTCTGACTGATGACTAATTCGGGTCAGGAACCTGAACTTTATTATTTCTCCCCACTCACCTAATGTTCATTTGCAGCAACGACAGCCCTAACTGAAATCATCTAACTCAGTCCTAGCTGTGAGCTGATGGACCTTGGTATTCGCATGATTTCGGGCTCAATATTTGAGTCCAGTTTTCAAGATGTTTGTGTGAGATCATGTGAGTGGTAGAGACACCGCGAAAGTATTACAGAAAGTTGCCCTTTGTGAATTCCAACAAGTTTACAATTTGCTAGCTGTGCTACTAGCTCAGGACTCTGTGCCATGTAAAAGCAGATTTAACGCTCAAAGCTTGCATCATTTGAAGTCCCTTACCCCCGCTTAAAGGCAGTACTGAGACACGGCTGTTAACTGTATGTTTGGCAGTTTCGAGTTGTGAATTTCAGCACCTGGGGCTGGGGGTGTGGGGGGGGAGGGGTCATGCAGAAAGTTAAAAAAATCAGTTTGTCTGGAGAAACTTGTACTTCCCCTTCTGCACTTGTGGTTGTGGATTTGTAACCTTTCGGTGCTTTTCTGCGGCGTTGTACCTGACTGTGCAGCATTGTTCAGTAGGCTTTCTTTTTTGGTTTACTGTGAAATATTGTAATATTTTTCATTATATGTTTCCTGAAATTGGAGAACTGAATAATTCAGGTTTTCCTCAGTATATTCAGGGATGATACAGTGCTGGGGGCAAAGGAGCCCTCATTACAAAAGATGTGTCATGTGTTCTGTTCTCATCATGCAGAAGGAAATTGGAATTTAGCGCCTGAACAATTAATATTTAGAAAGTTAGAGTTAAAGTTAGAACATGTTTGTGGTTAGCAGCTCTGGTTTAGTGTCTGCACTTTATACAACACTTATTCTTTGTGTTAAGTAATAGAAAGAAGCTTTTTTTTCACATGGTCAGTGACTAATGTTAAAAATAGCTGGGGGCTTTTCTAAATTCAATACAAAATGTGACGCTAGTGTGTTCAAAATAACTTGGCTCCTGGAAACGATTTCCTCCTGCACCAGAATGTGTGGCTGTTTGTGGCGCAATAAGAAAGCCTGTGGTGACCTTAATGGAGTTATTCATGGTGAATCAAATACCCTTCTGACCCACTGAATATTTTATGCTTGATTAGAATTAATAGTTGAGGAGAAAGCGATCCCTGCATCTCAGTGTAGATGTAATTTTCTCTTACATTTTTTTCTTGAGTCTGAAGGTTTTTTTTTCCCTGTGTAGTTGAAGTAGTAATCCTCTATCTAAATCTGTTCGATAACAGTGAAATTACACACAAAAGCTTTTCCCTCCCTCACTGACCAAACAGTAACAAACAAAATATAATTGAATCATGTAAATTAGTAGCCTCAGTGGATGAACAGTAATAATCAAGAATATGCTCCCCATATTTATCAAAGGATTAAATTACATACTGAGCTAATTAAATGTTGCAAGAGTGAGGTCTTTTCTGCTGTCCTTCAAATAGAAATAATGGCAGAAATGTATAAAAAGATGTGCTTTGGATTCAGATGCAAAACTAGGTTTGCTTTTGTTGTGAAAACTGGATCGGGGATTAATGACAAATATTTCATTTATAAAACTATTCTTAAATTGGTGCAATGCTCTTGTAAGGCAGTTTTTCTCTTTCCATCTTTTTAAAATAGATTGGGATTGCTCAGTATGGTTGTCTGGGATGTTGCCTGTGGCCATTCTGACTCCTTTGTGTTATTGGGTCTAGGGCACTTTGCTAATAAATATGAAAAAGTGTAGTGTAGGCAGAAGAGAGAAAGGTGCCAAGGTTTAGCCTGTTGGCAGTAGAAAACAAATGAGTCCCGCATTCTTAGTGAAAAGACGATCAGTTCTTTACTAATGCCAGCGAAGCAGAGGATATTATTATGCAAAAGTTCCAATCATCGGGAGTGATAATTTGAAGGTTGGAGAGGGCTATTGCCTAAGGCTTGAATTGCTAAGCGAACCAGTACAATGGACTTGTAGAAACAGCTCAGATGTCAAACCGAATGAAAGGCAATTCTTTCTCCAGCTCTGTTTGTTAAACCATTTGCACACAGCAAAAAGGAAACAAATGGGCTACTAAGCTCCAGAAGATGGCTAATACCTGGCATGACAAATTGCCTCAGGAGACCATTACATAAACTGTCAGACCTTCTTCTGGCTCCGATTATCTAGTGTGAATGGAGAGGAAAGGCAAGATTTTTCAAAAGCATTTTTCTTAAACAAAAAAGGTCAGGCTTTAATAGTGTTTGCGTACTGTAGCAATGATGTGAATATTTGTGAAGATCGCTGCAGCATAGGGATATGTAACCACAGAAAAGAGTCTTGCATACTGAGCTAAATTTTGCGATACATTAATGGATTTAATTGCATGAGCAGTGAGCTTCAATGTATTCATGAAACTAGAAGCTAATATATGTTTTACTATATGTAATGCGATTTTAAGCGAATACGATGATAGTGCTTTTCCATGTCATTTTGTTCATTATATTTAAGCTGTTTGCTAAAGTCAAATGTATAACATTAGAAAAAGATTTAAATTGTTAATTCAGGGAAAGACAAGTTGAATTTTTCCTACGTGCTTTTTGCATTGAATTAACATATTTGATTTTCCTAACACTAATTGCAAAAGAGTAGATCTGCTTTAGTGTTTATTGGTACCTAGGATTATCTCCAATGTTTAAACATAGCTCAGAAACAAGCATCCCCACAGCTTGGTGTGATGCCCAGTTGTGACTGGATGGATTGTGAACAACATCTTGTGGATTTGTATGAAATATGTAGCTGGCCCACATTAGCTGCCACCTGCCAGACACAGAAGCTCAATGCTAGGTCCCTTGTGCCTCTTGTACATACACAACAAAAATATTTCATCACTAAGAAAATGCTAAAGGAATAAAGGGGGAGAGAAGGAGAGAGTCTGCCAGACAAGACAGTCTGACCGTCTCAATCTGCAAACCCGTGGGTGTGCTGTAGCTTGAAAAGGATAATGAGGCCCAGTTGTTATGGGGGAGGGGATTTGCTTGGAGACTTGAGTATGTTAGTCTGGTAAAGGGACTGATTCAGAGTCATAATAAAAAAAATTAGTGAGTTTGAAGGTGTTAAGTGATGACAGACGAAACTGCTAGCCTATTGTGAAGAATGGTGAGTGGTAGAGAATAGGTTAGTAAATAGAGAGGAAATTGTGTTACTGAAATTACAGAGAACATTACAGCACAGGATTTCTCACTGCTAGTTGAACAAACAGAATCTGCCATTGAATAATTTATGACTGATGTCTGAATTGCTTTATTGTGATACTGTTGCTGTCTCCAACTCAGGTAGTGTCAGATGGCTGATGGCACAGGATGTGAAAATATAAAAAGATAGGGGTCAAGAATGGAAAATCCAGTGACTTTATGGGCATTATTTTTACCTCCCTGGAGAAGGGAAGAAGGGGGAATAATGGAAGGAGTTGACTTTAGAGAGAAACATATCTCTTCACGCCATCACACCTGGATAGGAGGCTTAAAGACAACCCTCTCCACCAATAACTAATTCAGGCCCTTAGGTAGTCAAGAATGGCCACTTTATGGCCTCAACCAGCCAACTTCAGGATCACGTGCCTTTGTGGTGGGCGAGAAAGATAGTTAGATGCCTGAGTTGGAAGCCAGGGTGACCTGCCTGCTGGGCTTGAAGGGGAGGGGGGTGGCCCCAATTACCTCAGTCCAGGGCATTTATGGCAGGCAAGAGGGTGGCCTTTGAAAACCATCATTTTGCCATTGCCTTTGACCTCCCCTGCACAGTCCCAACAACATACCCTCCCCATCTCTCCTTTTGACAAGAAGATAAAGACAACTCGCTTTCTCACCATAGAATCCCCCAAGAAATAAGCTTCAACTAGCAGTCTGTAGGACGCAGAAGCTGACTGTATGTGAGGATGGCAATCTGAGACATCAGTGCTGGGGCTGTGAGATTCAGCTGGAAACTTGCCCAATCTCCCCCACCAGCTCTTCAAGGAGCAGGCGGTATTGGCAAGTTTTCATGGTGATGGGGGTGATGTGTTGGTCATCACTGAACACTGTCACCCTCACACTTTAAAACAAAAGTAGAAAAAAACCCATCTTGCAGCCTGTCTCTCTTTACAGGCGCACGAAACTCTCCTGGGAAGGAAGTCCAGCCAAATTTGCTTTGAAGTATACATAAAATAACAGGCCGTTAATGGCCTCTGCCTGGGGAAGGCCAGTTAGGAAGTGACAACACGAGGTCACTGAGAAAACCCCAGTGCCGTTTGCCAGTTTTCCTTTTGAAGGAGAATTCTGATTGCCTGTTCTTGCTGTTGGGTGGGTTGGTGTTTCAGTTCTAGATAAGGATCAGAACTGTTCATTGTCACCATGTTGTATTTTTAATTGTTGCTGTCTAATTTTATTTTTAAAAATTTGAAATATGGATGACAGCCAATTTTCATTTCAATAAGTTTGAATACTGAAATTGTGCTATTAATCATTGGTAATCCTTTGTTTAAAAAAACGCAGACAAGGCACATCCAGGATTGTTAATGGCTCAGGAAATGTGCATATTTCAAATTACTTTGTTCATTACTTTTTGGTAAATGGTTTGGTTAATCATAAAATGTATGGTGAGTGACTATGCAAGTGGTCCACAAAACAATGTTTATTTTAATATTTCTTTGCATCCTATAAAAATACTTAGTTAGCTTTTGGCTGACCACTTATTTTCTATTTATTCTTAACTTGTGACTTGCTAACAAAGCCAGCATTTATTTCCTTCCCTCAATTGTCCACCACCTTCTTAAAGTGCTGAAAATTCTGACACATATTTTGTTCTGAAGGAAGTTCCAGGACTTTGATCCAGTGGCAATGATTATATCTCCAATAAAGATTTTGTGATTTAGAGGGAACTTGGCAACTTGGAGATGTTGATGTTTCTATGTGTCATCTGTCCTTGTCTTTGCGGAGATAGAACACAACAGGTTTGAAAAGTACAGTTGATGGAGCCTGAGCTAGTTTTGCACTGTGTCTGAGGTGTGATGCATCAATACTGGAGGGAATGAATGTTTAAGCTGCCAGTCAAGTGGCCTGTTGCATCCTGGGTAATGTTGAGATTGTTGGAGCTGCACTCATCCAGGCAAGTGGAGTGTATTTCATCACATTGGGCCTTGCTTATGATAGACAGGCTTCGGGGAATTAGAAGGTGAGTTGTTCTCTGCAGCTTCTGACCTGCTATTGTAGGTTTCTGGTCAATAGTGACCCTTATTGATTGTTGAGGGATGGTAGTGTCATTGAGAAATGGTTAGATTCTCTCTTGTTGGAATTGGTCATTGCTTGCTATTTGTGTGGCACATATCTTACTCCCAATTTAGCAGCTTAAGCTTGTATGTTATCTCAGTTTAGCTGCACATGGACACAAGCTGCTTTGTTATCTGAAGAGTTGTAAATAGAAATGAACATCAGTTGTCTGTGAGCATCACCATTTGAATGGACGAGGTTATTGATGACATTGTTGAAAATCCTTGGACAAAAGGGCAGTAGGAACTGAGGAACTCGAGTGGCGATGTCCATGGACTGAGATCTTTGGCTTCCAACAACTATACCAGTAACATTCTTTGGATAGCAAATCCTCTAGTCAGTGGACAATTTCCTCCCTGATTCCAATTGACTTCAGTTTAGAAATTTAGGACTTATTGCTGCCACAGTATGTCGAATGATACTTCATTGAGAATGGCAGCGACATGCAGATCGCCTCTGGAATTCAGCTCTTTTTGCTGTGTGGAGTTGAATCCAAACTTGAGCATCAATGAGTAAGTACTGATTGGTCACACTGTTGACTACGCCTTCTGTCATTGGGGGATTGGTGATGGGGAATCGTCTGATTGAGTATGTTCACCTGGTCATTTTTCTGTTTAGTTGGGCAGTTGCAGCTGCTGTAGCTGGACCAGCCTGACTGAGGAGTATTTTGTTCTGCAGCTTTTAGGCCCATTGCCTTTAAAACACACAATGCACTCAGCTGTTTCATCACTAAAGGGCTGATTTGGCTGAAGATTAGTT
The DNA here is from genome assembly GCF_004010195.1 of Chiloscyllium plagiosum. NCBI lineage: Eukaryota > Metazoa > Chordata > Chondrichthyes > Orectolobiformes > Hemiscylliidae > Chiloscyllium > Chiloscyllium plagiosum. The sequence continues at coordinate 72,170,076 of NC_057711.1, forward strand.
TCCATGATGATGAGGATCAGATGTGGTTGAGATGATCCTAACTGAAGATGGTTGTAAAGGCTTCAACCTTGTCTTTTATACTGAAGTGCTGGATGCCCTTGTTATAGAAGATGGGAAGGCTACTCCTCCAATCAGTTGTTTAATTGTTCAGCACCATTCACAACTAGAGAGTTTTGAACTATTTTGTTGGATGTGAGATAACTATGGCATATTGCTTCTGTGCATTAGCAAGTTCAGCATTGTAGCATCACTAGGTTGGTACCTCATTTTCACATGCCTGGCATTGTTCTTGGCATGCTCTCCAAAACTCCTCAATGAACTACAGTTGGTTTTCTAGCCTGATGGTTATGGTAAACTGAGGGGTTTTCTGGGCCATGTTATGATTGGGGATAATATTGCTGCTGAAGATGGTCCACATTGCCTCATGCATGCCTGTTTTCAGTTGCTGGATCTGTCCATACATAGTGGTAGACGTTCGCAGCATAGTAGAGCGTGTCTTCATCTCACCAACTTCATCTGCATATTAACTGTGCAGTGATCACTCCCACCAAGTAAAGGTAAAATCCTATAGTCTCTGGTACTGCTTAGTCATAGACAGAGATAACTGGCGTTGAGTTTAACCTGAGGGTCACCAAATTTGAGGCGAGGGTTGAGGTTGAGATGGCTGGACTTTCATGATGACTGCAGCCAGTACTGGACCTGAACCCGAACCCACACTGGCATCACTCTTTATCATAAACCGGCCCCAGCCAGCAGTAGATAGATGCTTCTACAACAAGTAGATTGCTGAAAACAAGGTTGAGGAGGTTTTCCTCTCCTGTTCATTCTATCAAATATGTCAAAAGGGCCTTTAGTCCTTCAGGACACAATCTGTTGTGGTGCTACTAAACTAGGCATGGTAATGGGTGTCTGAGTCTTCTCTTAGAATACATTCTGTACCCTTGCAATTTAAAGCAGTAATTCCTGCACAACAGGATTCCTATTGAGTGGTCTCGTGACCTCTGTGTTCCTGAGTTCAGTATGCTACTTAACTTCTTTTAGATGTGGTTTAGTGAGATGTTTGAGCTGGTGGTACTCAATGTGGCAGTCTTGCAATCATGTGTATCTGATAGCTCCAAAGTAAATGTACTGATTTGTAACATAAGTCAGCGGAAAGATCCAATTAGCAAAAAAGACTGGTTTCCTGGCAGCTGGCCATTGCAAATTCATTGGAATTCAGGGCTGATTTTATGTTTCTGTTGAAATTACTTAAGTTTCAAATGCACACAGTACTTTTGAAGATGGTGTGTACTTCAGGAATGTAGTTGGTGCGCTGTCCAAATTAGACATCGGAGCTGTTATCTTTGACAGTGGGCTTGTGTTAAGAATGGAAGTAAGTGAGTCTTACAGAAATTATGAGGCATCATTTACTTTGGCTTGTGGCTTATACAAATCAGTTTAGACAGGAAAAGCACTGAGCAATGCTGATTGAATTAGCTTGTAATGTTACTAAACTTCTCAGAGGAGAAAGCAGTTTTTCACAACTTCTTCAGTTGATCTACGGCTGTTAATAAACCATTTATTAAAATTTATGTTCAATAATTATTCAAACTAGTAGCTTTTGTATGATCGATCCTGTTATATAGTGAAAGCCAGTTCTATGAAAAATAAAATACAAAACAAGTTGTTTTTGTTAATCACTAACTTATAACATGGTCCCAGATTTTAAGAGGACACTGGATGTTGAAGTATAACTGAGCTGAGTAAAATATCATAAAGTAAATCTTACAGCAATTAATCACATAATATTTCTGAGAAATGTTTCTTCTGTGTTGTATTTGTTTTCATGCTAAGACTTTTTATTCATCAGTTTTGGCGTTCCAATCTAACTTACTTTACTGCCTTAAAATGTGGAGGATGGAATTTTCTCTCTCAAAAAATCCTCTTTTTTATGGCTAGGCTAATTATAAAATTACATTTCCTGTCAACTGCCTCATTATGTTTATGCACAACTCACTGGAAGCTTGCATGTAAAACAAATTACGAGAAGGGTATGCTTTGTGAACTGTTGTGATTTTCAAGAACAGTTGTTTAAAAATAGAAATGGAAAAATTTGAAAATCCCCAACAGATCAGCGAGCATCTCCGGAGAGAGAACTAGTGCCCAAATGTTTCAGGAGGGTAAGCTGAAGGTGATGCCGGCAAATTATCAATCTTCGACTTTAATTCAATCTATCCAGCCCCTAATATCCAAACTGATAACAACTTCAGGATGTGCAGCATGTGTACTCCAGCACAGAAATCCTGAAGTTACAATCTTTCCGTCAGATTACTAACACAGACTTTGCTGTGAACCATCTCCAGTGCTGGTAATCACTTAAGGACAAGACGTTGAACCTTGTAAATCAGATGTAACTGGACTTTTAGCAGCAATGATATGAATGATATCTGGTGAGCAATAGAACTGGCCCTGATTTTATATAGTATTCATAAAGTGATGTTAAATGAAATTCTTAGGGAAGTCAATTTTCATTATTGCTGACATTGTACCTATTGTTAAAGTTCACTGAGAATGTAACTTTAAAAAAAGGTTTTGGGATTTACATATGAAAGAATTGAAACCAATGTGGTCATTCTAAAAGTTGAGAGATTTAACAAATAATCCAGATCTTTTTCAATATATAATTTCTGTTACATCATACTGTAACCTTTTGCTATAAATTTTGTGTCTTACAATCTTATTCTCCACAATCACCTGATGAAGGAGCAGCGCTCCGAAAGCTAGTTCTTCCAATTAAATCTGTTGGCTATAACCTGGGGTTGTCTGATTTTTAACTTTGCATTATTGCTTTGTTTCCTGTTTGCATTTTTTTTGAGATTCCTTGAAATTTGCTACTTAAATGACGTCACTCACACTCCATGCTTTGAAGGCCCAGTAAAGAATTGCTCCAGATGTTACTGCACAATGAGGGAAGTGAAATGCATGTCAAAAAAATGGTAAAATGTGTCAGACCGAGAGTAATGTTATTTGCTGTTACACTTGTAAGACCAGTCAACAAAGATAGAGCAACTTTTTCTGGCGTGGTTTTCACCTTTTGTGATGTTAGCATGAATCTGGTGCAGGTGTGCAGTGATGTCATCAAGCAAGGTGAGCTGCCAGACACATTGATATAGCTGGAAAGACAACTAATTAAAAAGTGGAAAAGTACTGAATCCTTTTAAACTTAACTTGAAATTTCAGCTGGTGAAATAACTAAATATGATGGAATAAAACTAGAGTTTAAAACAATCGTGGAATGTTTTGTTATAGTGGAACAAATTGATGTCTCACAAGTATAAAATAAAGCTTTTCAGGGTCAGTGAGGGTATTCATAAGTAATTATGAAGTTAGGGTGTTGTTAAACGTTAGTTACATCTCATTCAACAAGGTGTAAAGCTTTTCATTAGTTTTTACAGTGAGTTTAGCAGGATGCAAGTGTAAGTTCATGCCAGTTCAAAAATTCCCCAGTGATTGCATTCTGTGAGGTCTACTATTGCACAAACTCTGGAGAAGTATGGCATTACGAATTGCAACTTTTGGATTTCCAAGTTACTCTACATATGTGCAGAGTTCTGTTTGCTGTTAATTTCAATGTTTCTCACTCCACGGGTGTTTCCTGACCTACTTTTACAGCTCAGTCTTTTTATTTTTGATTTTCAGCATCTGTGGTATTTTCCAATTGTATAACTTTCTTCATGTTCAGTTACAGATAAAAATGACCAGATGTATATTTTTGTGAAGTAGTTGAAGTAACTTCTTAGTAAACAAGTGATTTTCAGATCTAAGCTCAGTGTTGTGTGGCCTCTCTTTTCCTGTGGGGCTTATGGCCCTGTTGCTTTTGTCAAAGATTCTTATAGAAACCAGAGATCCATTTTTTGCTAAGTTAAGTACATTTCCCACAATCTTGCCATCGATCTTTTAATATAATTAGCATAAAATTTATGCAGTGTTCTTAACAGTTGTCTGAATTGTAAAGAAGATTACCAACGATAACCAATTTCATTGTTAACCAACAATGGAGCTAACTGAAGGAATATGGTCCCTGGATCCTGTAACATAGTGATGCATATCATCTCTCTCCTGACGGTTCTGCACCGTCGTTCACCTGGGTCGAGTTCTTTTCTCATATTTCTAATTGTAGCCAGAGATTTGTCATCAGTGTCTTCTCTTCCCATTACCACCTAGTTACTCCTGGTGTCCTCCAATCCTTCTCCTTCACCTATTTGTTATTTACTTGCTGTGCTGAGAAATTTTTAGGAATTGTTTAAGAGATCAAGGCCTTTTTTGATTTTATCATTTTCACCTAAGTTTCAGGTGTGGAACCAAGATTCTCGCTGGTGAGTGGTGAGAGGCCTATCGACAGGGATTATTGCGCATTATTACACTCAGTCATAGCTAATTTCACTTCATCAATATGCGGATTCCCATTGTACCAAAGTTGCCATAGTCCTAGAGGACCACGTGGCTGTTGTCTAATTGTAGTGAGGTGATGGTTGTGGACTGCTCAGGCAAGGAGAGAGTTTGAGAAAGGTGAGACCTTCACAGTAACCTCAGCAGGTGCTGGAATTGAACCTGTGCTGTTGGTATCACTCTGCGTTGCAAACCAGCTGTCCAGCCAACAGAGCTAACCAATCCCCTGGATCGAAGCAACACCAAGCATTCCTGATGTGGAAGTCTCTAGCTCTCACTGCCTCTTCACATAGCCGACAGCAGAGAGAAACCCTCCATGAAACTCAACAAAAAAAATGACACTTTGCCAGTATATGGTCATATGCATCTCAGTGTCATTATTCACATTAAGCCTGATGATATCCAGCTTCCTCTAACCACTAAAGTCCTTGATCCCTTCACTGACTCTTCATTGAGCTTGTCTGACTTCCAGTACTGGCTAAGCAGAAAATTCTACGAATTAAATATTAAGGAGATTGAAACCATTACCTTTGGTTTCCATCACAAATTCTAATCTCTTGCCATCCATGCCGTCCCTCTCCCTGGCAACTCTCTGAGACTGAGCCTAACATTTTCAAACCGTGGTTTCAGATTCGATGCCAAGGTGGACTTTCAGTCACATCCATGCTGCCAGTAAGATTATCTGTTTCAACACTGTGGCATCATCCAGCTTCACTCCTGTATAAACTCTGTCGCTGCTGAAATGCAAAATTGATGCAGTGTATTCCTCATTCATTTCCCACATGCTACCAGCAGTAAACTTAGTCATTCAAAACTCTGCTGTTCATTACCTATTATGCACAAAATCCTGTTCACTGATCATGTCTGTTCTCATTATCTACATTGGTCCTGCTTTAAGAAAAACCGTGAGCTTTAAAATTTTCATCTTTATTTTCAAATCCCTCCATAGTTATGACCCTCATTCTCTAAGTGAACTTCTCCAATCCCACAATTCTTACAATATTGGATTCAAAAATATCTGCACTGCTCTTATTCAAGCTTTCGAAGTATCTTGAATTTTAATCTCCTCCCAGTCACTTTCATAGGCTTTGCAAAGTTTGCAATCCTCCTTTCAAACCCTCCTTACAATTTGTCTCTGCAACCAGGATTTTGAGCATCTGCCCTGAAGTCGCCATATGCCACTTGCCACATTTTATAGTGTCTGTGTGATATTTCGTTATCCTAAAGGTGTGGAAAATACTTGTTCCATCTTCATTGTTTTGTAACTTTGAGATGTTTCTCTATTCTCATAGACAGTTCCAGGATTTTGACTTCGCAATACTGCAGAAATGGTAATATATTTCCGAATCAGGGTTGTGATTGGAGGGGAACTTGCAGGTGGTGACGTTCCCATGTATCTGGTGCCTTTGTCCTTCCAGTTGGAAGGGGTATTGGTTTCAGAAGGTGCTGTCTTAGGAGCCTTCATGTGTTTCAGGGTGAGCAGGAATCTTGTGTCGGCCATTGTACATCAATGGTGATGGGAACGAATGCTGAAGTGGATAGGGTGCCAACCAATGCGGCTATTTTGTCCTGGATGGTGTCAAGCTTTTTCAGTATTGCTGGAGCTGCACTCATCCATACAATTGGAGAATATTTCATCACACTCCTGACATCTGCCTTGTAAATGGTGAGCATGCTCTTGGGAGGCATGAGTTATAGAGGAATCAAGGCTATGGGAATAGGGCAGGAAATGGAGGTAAGGAGTATCAGATCAGCCATGATCCTATTGAAGAGCTGAATGGCTTACTCCTGTTCCTATTTCTTATGGGCTTATGATTTAGCCACTGTAGAACTCCTACTATCTACTGTTCTTAAAACCACACTATTTGCATGGCTGTCCAGTTCAGACTCTGTTAAGTACTTACTCCAGGAATGTTCACAGTGGGGGGGGATCTAGCGATGGTATTACCATTGATTGTCAAGATATGATAATTTGATTCTGCATGGTCATTGCCTGGTACTTGTATGACATGAATATCACTTGCAGGGTTATCAGCCTAATCTTGGATATTGTCCAGGTCTTGCTGCATTTGAACATGGACTGCTTCAATATCTGAGGATTTGCACAAGTCGCTGAACATTTTGCAATCACCAGCGAACACATCCAATTCTGACCTTCTGATGAATGGAAGGTTGTAATTGGATGTGTTCATTGAAGGAAATTAAAATAGTTATAATTGTTAAGAAAAGGATACTGAGAAAACTATCAGTGCGAAAGGCTGAGCCTGATTGTGACTTCATTCTGCAATCTTGAAAGAATTGCTGCGAAGATAGTGGATACATCAGTTATAATTTTTCTAAAATTTCCTACAGTCTGGAAAGGTAATCTCAGATTGGAAAATAACAGTAGTAACTTGCTACTCAAAAAGGGAGCCAGTCACAAAGTAGAAGACCACAGATCAGTTAGCCTGACAGCCATCATAGGGCAAATATGAGCCCAAGAATTAGATACTGGAGTAAGCAATTCAGTTCATTGAGTGTGCTTCACCATTCATTGAGAATAAGGCTGATTTAATAATTCTCAACTCCAGTTTCCTGCCTTTTCCCATAAGTCTTGAGTCTCATACTGATTAAAAATCTGTCCAGACTCAACAGCCCTCTGCAGTAAAGATTCACAACCCTCTGGGAGAAAAAAATGACTCCATCTCTATCTTAAAAGTGCAACCCCTCATTCTGAAATTTTACCCTCTGGTCCTCGACTCTTCTTAAAGAGAAAGCAACTCTTCTGTATCTATGCTGTCAAGTTCCTCCTAAGAATCTTGTATGTCAGTAAGAGTACCTATCTTTCTTCCAGTGAGTACAGTCTCAATGTAGTCAACTCTTCTCATAAGACAACTCCTAAACCTAAATCCTATCCAGTATATCTTTCCTTAGACAGAATCCCTGCAGTGTGGAAGCAGGCCATTTGGCCCATCAAGTCTGCACTAACCCTCTGAAGAGCATCCCATCCAGATGCAAACTCACCCCACCCTATCTTTGCAACCCTGCGTTTCCCATAGCTAACCCATCTGGCTGGATATGGGCAATTTAGCATGAACAATTCACCTAACCTGCACATGGACTGTAAAGGAAGCTGGAGCACCTGGAGGAAACCCACACAGACACAGGCAGAATGTGCAAACTCCCACACAGACAGTCGCCCAAGGCTGGAATCGAACCTTGGTCCCTGGTGCTATGAAGCAACAGCGCTAACCACTGAGCCACCGTATCACCCTAAGACAAGAGCTTGAAAATTCTTCACAGCTTTGGCCTGACTGGTGCCTTGTATAGCTTTAGCAAAACCTCCTTACTTTTATACTCCACTTCCTTTGACATAAAGCCCAGCATTCCATCTGTTTTCCTTATTTCTCATAGAACTTGGACACTAACCTTTTGTGATTCATTGTCACATTATATTCCATCTTCCAAGTTTTTGCACATGTTTAACCTGTCTATATCCCTCTGCATCCTCACCTCTAGCCTTTCCACCTTTTTTTTATGTTACCCAGTCATGGCTGATCTGATTGTAACCTCAAATCTGCAATCCCGCCTACTTCTGGTAACCTTTCTTTTACAAGAATCTTGCTTCCGACTTTAAAAATATTCAAGGGCTGTGCTTCTCCCATCTTCCCAGTAAGTGAATTCTGAAGACTCTCAACACTCAGAGAGAAAAAGTATTACTTCATGTCTTAAATGGTGACACCTGATTTTTAAACAGTGACCCCGGCTCTAGATTCTCCCATAAGAGGCAACATCATCCCAACATCTACTCTGTCAAGACCCTTCAGTATCTCATCCATTTCAATCAAATCACCTCTCATAAAATGCAAGGGGTATGAGCCAAGCCTGCCCAACGTTTCCTCATAATGCAACTGCTGCATTCTGAGGATTAGTCCAGTAAGCCTTTCTTAAAATGCTTCCAACGGATTTACATCCTTCCTTAAATAAGGTGACCAATATTGCGCATAGCACGCCAGATATAGCCTCACATTGTGCTATAGAACTGAAGCATAACTTGACTAACTTTGTATTTAATTCTCCTAATGACAAACAACAACATTTTATCAGCTTTCCTCCTTAGTTGCTATATCTCAATGCTAACCTTTTGCGATTCATGCATGAGAATGCCCAGATTCCTCTATATTTCAAAGCTCTGCAATTTCTCACCATTTAGAAAATATCTTTTTTATTCTCTCTACTAAAATGGATAATTTTATGTTTCCACACATTATACTTCATTTGGTGGATCTATGCTCGTTTATTTAACCTGTTTATATCTTTCTGTTGCCTCCTCATGTCCTGTTCACGACTTAATTTCCTATGTATCCTTGGGCCGTGTTATAGATCTGTCACTAAGGAAGTTATGACAAAGTGCTTAGGAAGTCTGAATGCAATCATGCAGAGTCAACATAGTTTTCTGAAAAGGAAATTGTATTTGGCAAATTTTTATGTTCTTTGAGAAAATAAGAAGGAAGATGGATAAAGAGGAATCTGTCGACATGGTCTCCATGATTTACAAAAGGCACAAGGTAGAATATCAAATGTTACTACATAAGATAAGCGTACATTGTGTTATAGGTAACATATAATATGGAGAGAGAATTAATTAATTAACACAAAGCAATGAGGAAGTTAATATAGGTCAGTTTTGGATTGGGGTGCAACAGTGATTGCATACTATATCAGTAACTTGGATGAAGGGACAGGTTGTAAAGTTGCTGATGATATAAAGACATGTGAAGAGAACGCTTTAATTCATTCATAGGTTGTGGGTATTGCTGGATTGGCCAGTATTTATTGCCCATCCCTAATTGCCCTTGAGAAGGTGGTCGTGAGCTACCTTCTTGAACCACTGCAGTCTGTGTGCTGTAGGTAGACCCAGAAAGCCATTGGACAGGGAGCTCTAGGATTTTGAGCTAGTGACACTGAAGGAACAGGGATATATTTCCCAGTCAGCATGCAGAGTTGCTTGGAGGGGAATTTACAGGTGGTGGTGTTCCCGTGTAGCTGCTTTCCTTGCTCTTTTATATGGGAGTGGCTGTGGGATTGGAAGGTGCTGTCTTTGTTTAATTTCTGCAGTACATCTTGTAAGAATTACACACTACTGCTACTGAGCAATGATGGTGGTAAGAGTGGATGTTTGTGGATGTAGTGCTAATCGAACAGACTACTATTTCCTGGATGGTATCAAGCTTCTTGAGTGTTGTTCGAGTTCATTCAAGTAACTGGTTTGATTTGAACCTGATTTGAGCCATCTAAATGGTGGATGGGCTTTCAGAGTCAGGAGGTGAGCTACACCCCACCTGATTCCTAGCCTCAGACCTGCCCTTGTAGCCACATTATTTACTTGGCTAGTACAGTTCAGTTTCTGGTCAGTGGCAACCCCAGGCTGTTGCTAATTGGAGACTCAGCAATGATAATGCCATTAAAAGTCATGGGGCATAAAGACTGTACAAAAGGATAGTTTAAGTGAGTGAGGACAAATTTGACAGGTGAAGTATTATGTGGCATAGTGTGAAATTGTATGCTTTGGAGGAAGAATGGTTTAAATAGGGAGAGACAGTGGATTTATACACGAACGTGGGTGTGTTGGTAAGTGAACCCTAAAAGGTTAGAATGAAGGATTAGGAATGCAAATGAAGTTTGCATTAAATGAGGTTTTGTTAAAGTTGTAAAGAGATATGCTGAGATGACATCTGGAGTACAGTTTTTTTTCCTTAATAAAACATATAATTGCACAAGAAACAGTTCAGAAACAATTCAGTTGAGTGATTCCGGGGATTAAGTGGTCATTTTATGAGGCAAGGTTGGACAGGTTGGGCCTGTAATCATGTTTTGAAGAATGACGTATAACTCTATGACTATATGACTCTATAATAGGCAATTGTAATGAAATGTATCAGATCCTGCACATTAATATTTAGTGCCTTAAACATTTCAATATTCAATGGGTATTCTGGTAGCCAGAGCCACTGTCAAAGCTTGTTAAGTGGTGAGGTGCAAAAGGCTTCTGAATGCACAAGGAGGGATGTATCCTGCAGGATGCTGAGAAGATAGTTCATGATCCTTTACATTTTGGTTCATCTAAGTTTGCTAGGTGCAAATGTGTCCATTAAAGGAAAATGTTGACTGTATGATTTAGTGTTTTGGGCTTTGTCCTGTATTAAAAGATCTCAGTGGCACAGGAGAATATATTGTTACTATGGGGGAGGATAACAATGAGGCTTTGAGGCCTCTTTACCAGTCTAGACAAGAAAGTGACAGGAAATGAGCTACAGAAAATGTTTTGGTGTCCCTGAGGCAGATTCTTTGAGAACTGCTGTCGTCTTGCAGTGTAAGGGAAGTCTTTTGTGAAAGCAGGCTCCATCTGTACAGACAGTTTGAAGCTAGCAAAGCTCATAATTTGTTTTCAGTTTTATGGGGGAAGTTTAAAAGGCTTTGCATGATTGGGCTTGGTTATCCTGGTGACCATTTTGGAACCCCTTGACCTTGATTCTGTGTGAAATATTTCCAACTGCATGTGAGCTAAGTGTGAGGATTTATTTATGCCCCTTTTCGGCAGCTGATTATCATCTGAATGAGTGTAAGTAGGACTTGTTTTCAGTTGTAGGGACATCTCCCTTGTTGGAAAGTGGGATCCATGATTGACAGAAGTGTGCCTTCTCTTGATCAAATGGAACATTGTACCATTGAAACCTCTGTGGAAACTATGGAGTAGATTTTGCACTTCCATGTTAGTGCGCTGATAGTTCCAATGGGTGGCTTTCCTATCATCCACCACAACCTGTCTGAAATTATGCAGTTGAGTGATAGGGATGCATTGGGTGTCCTTCCTGCCTTTGGGCCTATTGAATCTCTGGGTATGGGTTACATCCCACCACTGCGAGTCTTTTATACAGGCTTGGAGGGACACAGTCAATGTAAGGAGTCTGGCAGTTTTGCCTGTGTGGGCTGGTGTCAGGCAATGGACTAGGGAACCTCATTCAAAGGTCCCTTAGGTCCATCAGAGGCACCCTAACCAGCTGTCTTTGCACCCAGCCCCTTGAAGCTCACTTTCCTTTCCTGCTATATGTAGTCCGTCACCTTCGCTCCCCATCGCTTCAATCGCAAACCCCAGATGTACCTGGGCTTCTCAGCATAGTGTATCTGCCAGCAATGGGGGAAATGGGAGATTAGTGAAAGGTGAGTTATTCAATAGACTACAAGTTAGATACTTGGTCTCACAATTGAGGCAGATGCCTCTCAATACAGCAACAACTCATGGGACCAAGGTTGAACTGTCGTGCTGCAGCTGTTAGGATCGAGGGCCTCCCCACCTTGGCACGGGAGGGCAGGCTCAGAGACCATGGTGCACCATAAAATACACTCCCTCATCTTCTGTTACCTTATGCCAGTTGAAAAAGGGAGGTGGGAAGGTGAGAGTCCTTTAGATTAATATGCTGAAATGTGAGAAGAATCATTAAATACAAAACCAAAAGCTGTGTTCACAGCAGGGCTGTTGTGAAGAATAATTCTCTGAAGATTGCGATTGGTTCCTTTCTTCCAGGGATAAAAAGGGCAATTATTTCACTATTAATGAAATGAATGCCTACAAAGGAAGGGCAGGCCTTTTGGAACAACTTGGAATTCTTGCTGTTGTGGCTGGTTTCCCTGAGTGACAGTGACCTATCCTAGATTGTGCCTTTGTGATTTTACTGCATTCTGAGGCCGTAGACATGTATGAATAATCTGTTCTAAGGAATTGCATGCTGGCTATCACTGATCATCTTGATCTTCAGTGCAGTGCAAGGGCGTTTTGTCCCTGGTTTGCTTTTTACAGTCGCCGCATTGGCGAAACCTTGTTCACAGAAATAATCGAAATGCCATCAATGCGCTTTTGTAGGCTCTGTGTTAGAATAAAAGATGAGCTTTATTCTCTTACAGTTTCACTTAAGAAACCGCAACAGTAGCTTTTTGACAACATGGGCAGATTAGGCTGGCAATGCATATTCAAATTTGTACATGGAGCAACAATGCATTTCGAGTCATAGAGATGTACAGCACAGAAGTAGACCCTTCAGTCCAACTTGTCCATGCCGACCATATATCCTAAACTAATCCCAACCCATTTGCCAGCACTTAGCCCATATCCCTCTAAATCCTTCCTAGTCATGTACCCATAAAGGTGCCTTTTAGATGTTGTAATTGGGTCCGTTTATTGAATAACCTACTGGAGACACTGAAAACACAAGTTTCCTTTCTGTTACCAGTTACAGTTCAGGAAGAATTCACTGGTCATTCCTGACTTTAGGAGCTGGTACGTTTGGATGCTATTTAATTTCTGTCATATGACAGAAAACCTTACTATGAATGGAATAGTATTGGATAATAGTTAATCTTCTAAGAAATGTGGGCAGTCTCTGTTGCTGTTTATATGAGAGTTGATCTGGGTCTTGTGTGAGCCAAGTCTTATAAGACATGTACAGTGCACTTAGCCTCAGAATTGTCCTCAGGAGTGGCATGCAGTGAATGGTGCTTCAAAAATCTTGATTTTAGTAGACATTGTATGAGGTTGAGGACACCAAGATCATTTTTTGGCTTGTGTACACATCAGATGGATGATTGCTTTCTCCTTGGCTCCAGTAGAGATCCAAGCTATATTAATGAATGTACTTTACTGTAATATTTCCGACAAGCTGCCATTGTTCAATGAGAGGTGTCTGACTGCTTGCTGATGGGGGAAGAGAACTGGGTGGGGACAGTGTTGGACAGATCAGGCAGTTCTGCCTCAGAACCAAGCTAGAAATGGGCACTTAAAGGATAAGGAAGGAGGATAAGTGACTGAGGAGATTTACGTGAAGTCAGAATTGGAGGACAATTTAGAGCAGTCTAAAATAGCATTTTTTAATGATTCACCATTTTACCTGCTAGAAGAACAAAATTACACTGAGATCTTACAATCAGATTAGATTAGATCACCTACAGTGTGGAAAAAGGCCATTTGGCCCAACAAATACACACACCGACCCTCCAAAGAATAATCCACCCAGACCTATTCCCCTACCCTATATTTACCCCTGACTAATGTAGCTAACATTACAGGCAATTGAGCATGACCAATTCACCTGACCTGCACATTGGATTGTGGGAGGAAACCGGAACACCCGGAGGCAGATGCAGGAAGAATGTGCAAACTCCACACAGGCAGTCGCCTGAGGCAGGAATCGTACCCGGTTCCCTGGCGCTGTGAGGCAGCAGTGCTAACCACTCAGTCACTATGCTGCCCACTGCCACTCAATGTTTGACTCTGATTAAAATATTACAAATAGCCAACATTCCTTTCAAACAGCAGCTGTTGCTTGAAAATCAAGTCAACCAGACTTTGAACAGCCACTGAGTGCTAGCTTCTTAAAAGAAAAATCGCCAACCTCTTGCTTTTTTTTTGCAATGTAAGCAGACAAAAATCCCTCTCACAAAGTACCTGACATAATATTGCCCATGGGATCAGTTTATTCTAAACCTTTATCAGCTGTAAAATGTGATGCAGCATCTTACTTATCAATTAAGTTGTGAGTTAAACTCTTTTGATAAATGATACAACTTTCAATAGGCAGCTGTGATTGGCGGAAATGTTATTTCTAATCATGTTTCCTGCATGTTTGCTTCTTAAGAAACAAAACAGGATATAATGCTGTATTTCAATGAACAACAGTAAATGCACAATAACCTGATGAGAGATTTTTAAAAAATATTCTGAATAATAAAGTATACAGCTACAGGCAATTACATGAGGACGTGGGCTTTTTGTACTGCTTGCTAGCAAATCTGCCACTGTCTTGCCCTTGTGAGTCAGTGGAATCACTATCTATGACAATCTGGATAACATAAGAGTCACTCAGCAAATGAACACATTTCATTCCTTTCTTATTGTTGCTATGGGATCAAATTCCATAACTTGTGAATGACCTTTAGTTTCAATATATTTGTTTCTGTGTGTATTTCATTATGATTAATGTATCGTTTTAAAGCTGAGAATATTCAAGTTTGGAGTTAGAAAACAATATTTAATAATACTGGGTTGGATAAGTGGGCTTTGCTAAAGCAGATGTAGTCTTCATTTTGCCAACGGGTTGTTACAGTTTTGAGAAGGAAAGGGGGCAGAGAAAAGAGTAATTTCTGTACAAAGGGAACATGACATTGGACAGACGAGGGTTAGAAGTGAATGCTAGAGAGTGGAATTCCGAGAATTGCTTCCTGTGATAATTCTACAAGGAGAATGGGGGATCCCTAGAGATCTAATGATGTCTTTGGAGTTCAGTGACAGATTGGTAGAAGCCCCAAAGAATTTTGGGACCCACTGTACCTTGTTAGCAATGAGGCGAGGAATAGCCATAAATCTGACAGTACTCCTCACCCATACCTTTTTCGGGGCAATTAGGGATGGGCAATAGGCTTTGCTGTTAATGCTCAGTGATATTTGAACATAAAGAGTGAGGATGAAGATGTCTTAAGATTGTTTGTGTCAGTTTATGATCTTTTATTTATGATTATTATATTTGATATTTTGTGGAAGTGTATGTATCCATGTTTCTTCTGCTCTCTCTCTCTTTCTCGCATTCCTCAGTAAATAGAGCATTTATATTTTCTAACAACCAAAAAAGCCCCGATAATAATCTGGCAGTATTCAAGGCTTTAGTTATTATTCAGTTCTTGGTTTTGGACATAAGGTTGGCACATAATACCCCACAAAAGTTTGGAAGTGGTGGAGGGTTGTCTTTTTGAACAGCTGTATCTCTGTGGTGGGGAATTTTTTAGCTATTCACTACTTCAACCCATGTATATATTGCCTACAGATGTTACCAGGAATAGTATTGTGAAAAATTGTGCTGCCAAACATTGTACAAATATTGAAAAACAGATAGCTCAATATCTTGTAAACTTGTCTTTTTATAAAGACCTTTTGAGAAACTTTTTTTACTGTACGTGCATAATTAAAAGTAAGTGCACTGGAAGCCTACACATGAATTTGGTTTGATCATGACCATGCAATTTAATGGATTTTTCTGAATATCCCGTTTCTTGTCAATATTCAGTTATTTTGCTGCTACTTACCTCCTTTCCAATAGAACAACAGGACTCACATCGAACAGACCTGAGGAATCCATCAGACTCAAGATTGTTTGAGTGGTGAAAGGTGAACTTTTATTTCTTGGTAAAGCCAGTCCACTCTTAACATGTGTCAACATGCTCAGGCACTAGATTTTACACTCCACTGTATTCACCCACCTCTGACCTGTGAAATTTTAATGGGAAGCAGGAGAGCTACCAGTGTCTCCTATCCTTGGGCCTACTGAGGGATAGGAGCACCAGTATTTTACCCACAACAGGTGGAGGCCTGTGTTGTATTGGTGGAAGTTGGTGTTGAACAAGGGGGTAGAGGAATCTCCTTCGCCGGTCCGCTATGCCCATTGGAAGCCCCCACCCTTCAAACTCCCATTCTGACCTTGATGAAATTCATTACATTGGTGTCTTGACTGCAGCGCCAGGGACCCGGGTTTGATTCTAGCCTTGGGTAACTCCTGTGTGGAGTTTGCGCATTCTCCCTGTCTCTGTGTGGGTTTCCTCCAGGTGCTCCGGTTTTCTCCTACAGTCCAAAAATGTGCAGGTCGGGTGGATTTGCTGTGCTTAATTTCCCCGTTGTTTGCAGGCTAGGTGGGTTAACAAAAGTAAATATGGGCTTACGGGGATAGGGTGATATGCTCTTTCTTGCATCAGTGTAGTCATGATGGGTTGAATGGCCTCTATCTGCACTGTTGGGATTCTGAGCTTGTATGAATCCTCATGGGGACTGCCCAAAGGGTCAGCAGTGACCACTGTGCTCATCCGACATTACTGGGAGCACAGAGCTGCTGACCATCCATTTGGCTGGCAGTTTTCTGAAGCAAGATCTGCAACTGAGACAGAGGCAGAATTCATGCCTCAAGCAAATTAATGGCCAGTTGATCATGAAATGACAGGAGGGTTGGGAGCTTCTGTGGGCTGGATCCTCATCAGCCCTTTTGGCGAGGGGAGATTGGGAGATGGGTCATTGGCATAGAATTCCATCTTGGGTTCCCTGGCAAACTGTTAGAATAGTGACAATTCTGTAAAATCGAAACTTTTTTGGAAGGGTTTTCTTGCAGACTGCCTCACTATACATTTCACCAATTCTTTTTTTCATGTGTCCAGCTTCTAGTATACCTGGCACAGAGCTCATCCAAGCACAGCTCATACAAAATGTTCTTTTGGACTCGGAATCTATGGCACAGCAGTGCTGCACCTGGCTCGCCATGAGTTTTCTTTTACTGTTTGCATTGCCTTTTGGAATCCAGAAGTTGCTCTTCCTGTATAGACAGAGTATTCAAAGTATTTGACATGATTCTTGCCAACAGACTTGCCTTAGTAACTGTCTTTGGGTTGTATGAGGTATGTGGTGCTGCGTTGATGGCATTTTTGCTGGAATTTGAGCTTGCCTTTTAAAGTCACTCGTACAAATGAGTTCTTCCCTAGCTGTGTAAGTGGTAGGAGGATCCATAAAACATACATTTTGCTGTGTTTACTCAAAGAAAACTAAACAAGAGTAAACACCAATGGAGTGGGTGGTCTTGTGGTTTAGAGGATCCCTTAATGGGAATGCTCAAGCTGGGAAAATGAAAGATAAAGAATGCGGGAAGACCCTGATTAGATTAACTGAAGCGTGAGCTATCCTGATGTCTCAGCAAATTTATTTGGCCCCTAGCAGTCCATGAAGAATAGGAAGATGTCTGGTTTGAATAGACAGTAGAGACACTCTACAGAATACCTCATGGTTCTGCTTTTAACAGCCTTCTACATTTCTTGCTCCTGATGACAATGCAACAACAATTGCTGACACTCAAAATGCATGAATATTAGCAAGCATAAGCTCAACAGTACAATTTCATCCTTGCCTGAGCGATTATCTCACTGGATCGCTGCTCGGTTTTCTTTATTCTCGTTTCAATGGAGTGAAGGTCAGATGGGATTCCACAATGAGTTGGAAACCTGCTGTGCTGAGGTCTAGCTCGTGAAGACAGAAATTTACCCGAAAATTGAAATGCTTGTCAAATTCTCTATTAGGACTTAAATATGAGCCATGACTACCTGGAGAAAGTTTGAATAATTTAAAAGATATTCTTGTCACTGTAAGTCTTCACTGGAAGAATTGTGCATTAATTGGTTGATCTGTTTTTAATTTTGAGCATGCTGTGTTTTGATGTAGATTTCTATGAATAGCACTGAAATAAGGGCATGAGCAAGGTGTGGTTGATATTTATAAGATTGGCTGCAGCAGACAATGACTTCAGGTGCAAGCCTGGTGGACTATGTACAGGAACGTGTTGAATAACAAAGTGACTTCACTTTAGCTCCTTGTATAACACTAATGTTCTGTTCTATTGATGTTTGGGTCCATTACAGTTGCTGATTCCAGTATTGCAATTGCTGGTGTTGTGTTGTCATGGTAGCGTAATGAACATTGATTTGTCAAATTGTGGTACTGCACTTAGTTGCATATTCAAATACCGCTTTTCATTGATAGCATTGAATACCTTAGCCTGGGGAGATGACAACATTAGCCTGTGCAGATATATGAAGTCACTATTCTGATCATTGTAAGCCATCATAATCATTGCTTTCCTGTTAAATCAGCAGGAGGCAGTTAAAGATATTTTCTGACTGGAATTGTTATTAGATCATTAGTTAAAGTTAAAAGTTTGGAACAAGGATCACGTTTAGCAATGTGAATCTCTCAAGCTCTTCTCTGAGTGACCCACTAAGAGGCGGGGAGAGATTTAGGTATTGCTCCTTTGAGAATACTTCCTATAACAATTGTTTTAAAAACGAGGTACTGGATACTGTGTAAAGAGAAGAGTACTGCAGATGTTGGAAATTGAAACATAAACGGAAAATGTTGGAAACAAATACAGCATGTCAGCAGCTGTGGGAGAACAGACATTAGCTTCTTTAGAACTGAAAAATGAGCGGTGAATAGGCATTTGGCCCAATCAGAAAACATGGGGAATCGAATAAATGACAACATGGTGAAAAGGGCAATATGCTGAGCACACCAAATATAGCATTCAGTAACAGAAAAAAAGCCTTTTTTCATATATAAAACAACATTGCAGTATTCAAAACGAATTTGCATTGTGTAAGTGGAAAATTGATGAAAATCTTGAATGTAATTAGTCCCAATTTTGTAGAAATGATGAAGTTAGACTCCATCCAATGTGCAGATGCAGACGCCAATGCTAGTGAGTCCTCTCGACAAAAAAAACTGCAGTTCATACCATGCACATTTATGCAAACAGAAAGAAACAAGCACTTTCACATCAATATAAGAACATGCACTTTTCTTTTTTACAAATTGAAAACTTGTAAAGCTTGGACATCTAGAATTTTTTCTGCTTCAGACTGGAACACAGTGTGTAATTTGGCAGCATGTCGCTCTCATAGACAGGTGAAGATTAGCTGCCGTGGTTGATATGTGTCAACATACTACTGTCCCCCCAACGTTGTATAAAAGCTGTCAGCTAATCAGGTCAGTAACGTTTCTTTAAAACTGCATCCTGCCACCCAATCTGCCTCAATAATAAATAGAACAATGCAAATTACGTATTTCAGGTTCAGTTGAACTGATTTTAATTAGTATGGTATAAAGTCATAAAGTCCATGACATCTACTTGCCTCTAAACAGCTTGTGCAGAAGCTGACTATATCCACACACCATTTGCTGATGGCGTCCAATAAATGCTTAGCACTTCATTAATCTGCAGAGATTTAAACATGTGGACAAAGTCAGGCTATTTATATAATATTGTATTAACTATACATTTGCCTCAAGAATTTTCAAAGGAGGATTTTTATTTCAAGTTCTACCTTTTTCATACTGCTGTGTTGGGAGCTGAGAGACTACAGTAGCCAGTGCAGATGGCAGAGTCAAGCTGTATTGTGTTAAAGCTGGGTGCTTGAGAACAATTTTATTGTTCAGTACGTACTGTTATTGTGACCTTTTATTGTAACAAATGGTGTTGTTACATCTTCTTGCCTCCAGTACAAAGGCACATGCACTTAATTCTGGACAATTTATCAGAATGTCAAATTGTTTCATATTTAACAAAAATACACACACAGGAGCGGTATTTACTGGAGGGTGACAGGCTGCCAGCTGGAAGAGCTAGCAAGAATCCCCCCCCACCATTTCTCCATCATATTTTATTGCTCCCTGCATTGTGTGCTACTGAAACACTTAAGTAGGCAGAAGTGGGCCATTCCTGGGATCAAGGATCTGCAGACAGAAATCCCTCCACTTCAGAGCTTCGATTGAGACCAAAGCCAGCAGCTCTTTATTGGTCAACTGTGCCACCGGGGAGGTGGCACTAAGGCTTGGGCTCACCATGGACCCAAGTATAGGGAACTCATGGTGGGAGAAGGTCTTAGAGTCAGTGTCATGGGAGGTCATCATAGACTCTCTACAGTGCAGATAGAGACTATCGTCCAGTTAACTCTGCACCAACCCTCTGAAGAGCATCCCATCCAAACCCAACACCCCACTATGACTTTATGCAGGGAGAGACCTCATCTCCCACTATAGGTGAATGCCAGTGCTGACAGAATGATAGCCTTAAGTGGCATTTATAGTCCACATAAACACCATAATTATCTTTGGAAAGGCTGTCCTGATTTAATTGGGTCAGTGGCAGTAAGGCAGTTTCCACCCACCAGCCTCCCACCCAATTAAATTCCCCCTGCCACCAAACTCAACACAGGGGAGGGAGGGCATTAAATTCCTCCCATAATGGACTCTATTTTAATGTCCTTTATTTTAACTTCTTAATCAGGTACCTTTGTGTCCAAGTGTGCATAAGTAATCCAATTACATCATTCAGAGAAGAACACGGTAGTTTCCACGGTCAACATTTACCAATCCATTAACAACAATACCAATTATTTAATCGTTTCATTTCATTGCTATTTATGAGATCTTGCTCTGTGTAAAATTGATTGTGATATTTGCCTAAGTAACCATGATGACACTTAGGTCAATAAGTTACTTGTTGGGATGTTTTGAAGACAGCCAGGCTTTCCAGTTCCATTCCTGTTGCAATAAAAATACTCAGTAGCACTGTTTAATATTATATACACCCCATCAGGTGAACACTGAGCTGTGTCCCACCTGTTTGTAACATAGCCTTGCATGACTCTTGATTTTATCCCATTTTTAATCATGGTTCTTTCCACTGTAAAAGTTTCCACCTTAAAAGCTAATTTGATGTCTTGGCTGACTTAGTTAGATATTAGCTTGAAGAGTCAAATCAGATGGTACAGTATGAGCAAATGGTGAAGACAATCTGAGATCCACATCCCGTCAATTATGTCTGATTTGGATGGGAAGGTCGGAACAATAATTTTTTTTCCCTCGCTTATGGCATCATGGAGGAATGCAGAATGGAAACAGGCCCAGCAGCTCAAATTGCCCACGCTGCCCAGTTTTCACAATTTAAACTAGTCCCATTTGCCTGTGTTTGTTTCATGTCCCTCCATACCTATTACATCCATGTACCGGTCTAAATATTCCTTAAATGATGAAATTGTACTTACTTCAAACACTACCACGGGCAGCTTATTCCGAACACTCACCACCCTCTGTGTGAAAACATTGCCCCTCTAGACCCTTTTGAATCTCTCCCCTCTCTAGTTTTGCTCTCTTTGCTCTCTAGTTTTAGACACACGTACCATAGGGAAAGCTGGTAGCTATCTACCTTATCTATGTCTCTCATGATTTTATAGACCTGTTTCAGGTCACCCCTCAGTCTCCTACACTCCAGGGAAAATGGTCCCATCCTATCCAGCCTCTCCTTATAACTCAAACCCGCCAGTCCAAGTACAGTCATAGAGGCATAGAGATGTATAGCACGGAAACAGACCCTTCAGTCCAACTCGTCCATGCCGACCAGATATCCTAACCTAATCTAGTCCCATTGTTCAGCAATTGGCCCATATCTCTCTAAACCCTTCTAAACCTATTCATATATCCATCTAGCTGCCTTTTAAATCTGTAATTGTACCAGCCTCCACCACTTCCTCTGGCAGCTCATTCCATACACGCACTTTCATAGTAAATCTTTTCTGCACTGTTTCTAGTTTAATAATAATCCTTTCTATATAGGGTGAACAAAACTGCATGCAGCCCTCCTAAGTGTGGCTTCACCACTGTCTTTTACAGCTGCAACAAGATGTCCCAACTCCTATACTCAATAATGAAGGAGTATTTGATTTGGTACGAGCTTTATCAATATAGATGCAAAGCTCTGGGCCTCAAATGCTTTGTTTTCTGAAAAACTACTGCTTCCAGCAAAAGTAGTGTTGAACATGTATGTATGGAAGAAGCATTATTCTGGCAAAGTCTTAATTTATTGAGGAGTGTTGGAAGCAGATAGTGAAAGCTGGTGTGTTTGCATGGGGGTGGGAAGGAGCTCCCCCTTATTCAACGACACTTGGTGATCGAGTGACCGTGCATTGGGGCTGCTGAGAGCCCAATACCCCTCCCCCTCTGTTTAGATGGCAGGAGGCAGTATATCTACCCCAGGGTGAGGGTCAGGTTGGGGGATGGCCTGCCTGTTGAATGCCTGAATGGCACAAGATGGGACGGGGCTTCTCGAGGTGGAGCAGATACTGCGCTCTCACTGGCTCTGCAGCTGGCAGCTAAGATCGCTGTCGCCACCAGAAGATTCCAGCCATAGGTTTGTGTGCATAATATGTTGTCTGGAATATGTGAGCACAGGATTCAGGAATAAATTAAACAGACATTAATCAAAGCCTGATATGTTGTCCAAATAAAGAAAGTTCAGGATTCAAAGGATTTTAACAAGTCACTCTTGTTCGTAATTGGAGGAGTGTTGTGTGGCATTGAAATGAAATGCATTCAGTTTTATAATGTTGGCATTAAAGATACAGTATGAAAATGTGCAATCACTTTTGAGCGAAATTGCCTCAGGGCTGCCACAGTTTTACACCCATTATGGTATAATAGCTTTCTGCTCTGTTGGCTTTGTTTTAAGAAGCTCCTTTTTATAGCTGTTTCTGTAGAACATCTGCAGATTTATTTAAGAAAAAAGTGACAACTCTGTACCAAAGCTCAGCATCTGAATAGAACTCATGCGCTACTGATGTCAGCCTGCTCTTACAAACAGCGTTGAACCTAGCTGTTCATTAAATTCACAGCATACGCAGACAGAATGAACTGTCTGAAACTTGCTGATGTGACAGAAAATCATAAGTTTCATTCAGTGTGGATCAATTTTGTTTTGTTTTTGGCCTACTGATTGTTGCAGCATTTACCTCAGCCTCATCGGCACCCAATGCAATTGGAGCACGCTTGGCGACAGCTCTTCCATCCCATTACCCCCACCTTCTCTTTGAACCATTGGTTCAAATGTGAGTGACAGTTCAAAAGACAGGCTGCTCTCTATCTGGGGGATTTAACAGATGGAAGCTCTTGTTCTCTAGGCCAGCTGAATTCCACTAATCTGTTTAAATACCCCATCAGACTTGTCCATTCTTCAGGAAGGATATTATAGTGTACTGGCAGAAAACAAATTATTTTTTTTAACAGCGCATGCACACTTCAGTATGTGCTTGAAAAATGAATCAACAAATAAAAATTGTGGATCACTGAAAGTCTTCTGATAATACAATGGAGAAATTCCACTTCAGTTTATTTTAAAGTAATTGCAACTAAGGTACTAGATCTTTGAGACTTTGTCCACTCGCTTTCGAGCAACAAAATGTTCATGTGCGACATTGCTGGAGAGGCCAGTATTTATTGCCCACCCGTAATTGCCCTCACTTGGGTGTTGATGAGCCATCTTTTTGAACCACTGCAGTTCTTGTGGTTGTTGGTACACCCCACCATGCTAATATGCAAATAGGGAGGGATTTCCATGGTTTTGGATCAGTAGCATGATACAGTGCCAAGTTGTCATGTCGAATGGTTTGAACTTGCAAATGCTAAATATTGTTCCTGTGCATCTGGGCCATTGTTCTTCTAGATAGTAGAATTTCTGGTGTTTGTGAAGTCTTTGAAACGTTGCTGTAAATGAAGCCAACTATTTTATAGCACTGTGAATATAATAGTTTCTACTTCTGTCTTGATATTTGAGACATTCTACTTATTCAGTCGCTTTGTTCACAGGGCACAGCTTTTTAGATTTGTGTGCAAAGATAAACAAAAGTTTGTTTCAGTTGAGCAGGAATTGGTACGCCATCTTTAGTGTATGGCCATGGGTGTCGTCAGTTAATGTTGAACAGAGTGAAAGCTGGATCAAGTTGGCATGCAGAGTCCCTCCTTTGCCTTCCAGTGATTGCATGGATTCAGTGGCTGACAGGTTTGCTGAAATGAGCTGTCATGTCTTATCGGAGGACTCGGTCACAACAAATGAAGCAGGTGTGACAGGCACTGAAACAAGGCAGGATATATATTATCAGCTGCCTTCACTTTATTGTAGGCAGCATCTGTGTCCTATTCAAATCCTGATTGCTGCTTCAAACCTGGACGGTTAAATATTAAGCTTGCCTTTGCTTTAGTATATAGCTCCATGAATGGACTTTTTCGTGTATTAAGTTGGAGTGGAATGAATTAAATAAATATTTGATCTATTTATTACGTGATTGAATTAAAAGTGTTCATTGACACGCATGCTACCCCACCCCACTTTATTGAAGGTGCTCACTCCTTCTCAGGTTCATAGTTTCACAGGTGTCCCTTGGACTCTGGTCAAGACAACCACTATTCATGTATGTACCTTGACGGTGAATGTTGGCAGGCTGTCTGACAGCTGAGCATGATCCTATCTTCATTTGCTCACTGGATGGTATTGCAATCAGGAGCAGGAACAGTGGTTGATGTTCCCTTCGAATGTGGAAGTGCTGTGACCAATTTTACTGCCTCAAGTCAACTAAAGATCAACTAATTCAACGCAGGCTTGAGATTGAACAAAAAAACATTCCTAATATTTTCCTCTGATCTATTGTGACAGCCACATCCAGGAGTACTTTTATCCTGTTCCTCTGCAAGCAAATATGTTTTACTGTTAGAACCTGATCTGCTCAGTTGACCTCTCCTGGTTGCTGCACTTCATTCCAGCCTCATTTGGTACAATTTTGTGTCTACAAGGGTACAAACTGGATTAGATTTCCTATTTTGATTACAATTTATTGAAAATTTTTAAGGTTTCCCTCTTAATCAGTACTGTTGGGGATTGATGCTTGATTGTGACATTGCAGTATTGTTCAAATGTTTGTTCCACTCTCAAACTTCAAACCTTCGGGCTTAATGTTAAACCAGACATATTGCATTGCAAGTGTTTTTTTTCAAATTGCTTGTCCTTTGTTTATGCAAAAGGAGCTGGAGAGGGAAAAAAAGGCATTTCACAGTGATTTTTACTATTTCATGACATTAAATTTTAAAATAGTATTTAATTTTGCAGCTTGCGAATTTGCTATTATCATTTTGAATTTAATCTTTATACTAATGCTCATAACAAAAAAAGATTTCTTCTATTTTCAATGATGTTGTATTTCTGCAAATGTAAGGTAAATCTTTGAGGAAAAGAAAGAGACAAGCGAACAAAAGAATCTTGCAGGCCAAATTGGGCTGCGTAAAGAGGCTGTAAAAGCTGTCACAAGCCTGATTGATTGGCTCTCACACTGCTATCCCTCGTGCAAGGCAATAATGTTCTTGCCTGTTCTGTAAGGGCTTGATATGCCATCAGGGTTTAGCTTATCAGCTGCAGGGCCAGTGTTTGAGATGAGGGCAAAGTGTAATCAATAATTTATACAGAAATCTTGCTTTGGTCTTGGATGTTGTTCACTTGGTTTGAGTTATGTGTACAAATTAGTGTTGCCAATAGGAATGCAATCTGCCTACCAGCTAAGCGTTCATTTAAACAAAACTATGAATTCTGTGAAACCCCAGTGAGATGATTTTACTTTCTGGTTACCAGTATTGGGGAACATCAGACAAATAGGGACATTCAAGCGACTGCTAGGCAAGCACACAGGCGGCAGTAAATTGAGGGGTGTGTAGGTTAGATTAAGCTAAACGCTTGGCACAACATCATGGGCCGAAGGGCCTGTACTGTGCTGTACTGTTCTATGTTTTAAATAGAAAATATATTAACTCCTGTGGTCAATGCATAGTGCAGGGAGTGATTTTTGTAGCAGTTTATTCTGTTACCATTATCCAGGCCAAAGAGGAGGCAGTGAAACTACTGAATACAAAGCAATCGACTGTGGGAGTCGGTATCTTCTTATCTGACCCTACTCAGCTCTTCCTTATCATCATTGTGAGTATCCACTGTGCCCATTTACAGCCTTCAAAAGGGCTCTTAAAAGAAAGCTTTTTGAAAGGTGCAAGCACACAATGGGAATCTTTTTAAAAATTTTATAAATTAAGCAAAGCATTTTCCTTAGTAAATTATATCTTACATCAATGAATATTATGGCTGCTTGACTTGAAATATTTGCTGAAAATACTTTTTGTGACGGACCCATGTTCAGGTTTGCCAATACGACTTCACCAGGTTACCACTCTAAATTATACCAGCTGTGTAAAAAAAATTTAAGTTTTGTTCCTGAAAGTCATTATACTCGGTGAAATGCAGATAAGCTTAAATATTAAATTAAGCACAAGGAATCACTTTTGGAAACCAATGCAACTCTGGTGTTATTTGCACCGAGATTGCAAGTTGCATCCAAAATGAAAATTCTTGCCCAGTGTTTATGGCTTATTTGTTTAATAACCTTCTAATGACCACTGGCAATATGGTCATAATTCGCTTTTAGGATTTTAATGAACTGCCCATATGATTTTTATTGGATCTATAACAGAAGTAGAATTTTAGAGTTTGGAAGTTTTAGACTTATAGAGTCATACAGCACGGAAATAGACCCTTCGGTCTAACTCCATCATGTTGACCAAGTTTCCCAAAATTAACTAGTCTCACTTGCCTGCATTTGGACCAGATCCTTCTAAACCTTTCCTATTCATGTACCTGTCTAAATGTCGTTTAGATATTGTAACTGTACCTGCATATATCACTTCCTCTGGTAATATATTCCACATACAAACCACCCCAGTGTGAAAAGGTTGCCCCTCAGGTCCCTTTTAAATCTTTCTCCTCTCACCTTAAAAATATGTCCCCTACAGAGAGTGGTAAGGGTGTGGAATGCCCTGCCTGCCAACGTAGTTAACTCAGCCACATTAGGGAGATTTAAACAATCCTTGGATAAACACATGGATGCTGGTAGGAGGAAGGGCTTAGATTCGTTCACAGGTTGGCGCAACATCGAGGGCCAAAGGGCCTGTTCTGCGCTGTATTGTTCTATATTCTACGTACCCAAAGGAACAGAACTTTGCTATTCACCTTATCTATGCCCCTCATGATTTTATAAATGTCTATCACGTCACCTATCATCCTCCTATGCTGCAATGAACCAGTCTATCCAGCCTGTCCTTATAACTCAAGCCCTCTAGTCCTGAGGTAGAAAATGAACCCAAGCCTCCTGGCTCAGAGATAGGTACATTATAACTACTCCAAAAGAGACCTGCTACAAATATTTTAATTTTTTGATGTGGATTTGGCAGATAAAGAGTCAAAACAGTTATGAAACTGTTATGAAACCCATAACTGTCTGCCCAGGTTAGTCTTTGTATTTTGTTGGTCATAGTGTATGTCGACAGTGAGGATCCACAAGGTCCAACTACTTTCATTATAATAGCAGTACTCTTGAACAGGCAGAAAATGTTACTTGCCGTAGAAATTAGCATTGCTGGACTTTGGAACTAATCTAGACTGCAGGTAAGAAGACTAAATAAGTCTCACTGAAACTAGAGGGCAGAGGTTTGAGGTGAAAGGGGAAAGATTTAAAAGGGACCTAAGGGGCAACTTTTTCACGCAGAGGATGGTGCGTGTGTGGAATGAGCTGGCAGAGGAAGTGGTGGAGGCTGGTACAATTACAACATTTAAAAGGCATCTGGATGGGTATATGAACAGGAAGGATTTAGATGGTTATGGGCCAAGTGCTGGCAAATGTGATTAGATGAATTTAGGATATCTGTCCGGCATGGAAGAGTTGGACCAAAGGGTCTGTTTCTGTATTATGCATCTCTAAGATACTGTGACAAATGCAGAGACTACGCAGTGTAAGGGAATATAGATATTTAATTACACATTTTATAGAAATCCAGCTTGTTTCATGAATACATCAAAAATAGCACAGGATCCTTGGCCCACAATATGCAAGACTAGAGACCTTCCAATATCTATGCTGATGGTAAATTCAAATTGAAAACCAAGAAAAATATGACTTAGAGATCTGAATCTTCTGGAAGATTTAGCCAGAATTCAGCATTTTCTGAACAATTAGCTGAGGGTTGGATATCAATTAACATGTAAAGCTTAGCTCAAGATATTGCTGCAGTGGGGACCTTCCAAGCAATGTATGATAAGACTTATCCAGCTGGGCAGGAAGTATGCTATAGCATTTGGCACACAGTAAGTAATATAAAAGATCTTGGAGCAGCCAAATATAGTAAGAAATAGCAGGTTATTGTGGTGTAATGGTAGTGTCCTTACTACCCAGCCAGGAAAGTGTAGAATAATATCTGTGAACAAGTTGATTAGAAAATATCTACCCTGAGAAACATGATACTGATCAAGCTTGCTCATCCCACCATTTCCAAACCTCATTTGAGCATTGTTACTGCTAGGATCGGGTTAAAGTGACTGGTTGTTCTGCAAAACAAAATCTGCCCAATTGCATTGTATGAGATAAATGGTCAATTAACACTATAGTATTAAATTGTACTGCCTATGAACTTGGGGGAGACTGTGGTAACTAGAGCTGAGTTTTTGAATTGTACATGTGTTCTATGAAGAAGATAGGTGTTGATTGTATAATGCTGACATATATTCAGGCAAGTCAATCTGTAACCAACAAACTGAAGGCTTTTCTAGGAATAGTGCTTTTTCTACTATCCAAGCAAAAGGCGACTTTGCATCAGTGAGTGCTGACAAAGACTCTGTTAACTAACCACGCTCCGGGAGAAGTCTATTAGTTGCACTCCATTAGTCTTGTTTACAGAAAAGCTCTGGTCTCTAAGCACATGATTGAAGCACTTGTAGTTCAATTTTATGCTGAGGATGAAGAACTTTGGAATGCAAGGCATAAGGGACTGTGGCATGGTAAAGCACTGTCCATTGCATACCTAATATTGACTTTTATTTAAACAAATGCATACAGGAAAAGACACAGCATTTGAACGAATTTTTCTTGGCATTGATGTGCAATCCAGACCATTGTTGAAAGCAAAATAAAGCATGCACAGTAGCTGTTTTCACTTTAAACTCTTGTTGAAATGGTAAATACAGCTGTTTGGCGACTTTCATCTAAGAGTGTAATTATGACTTAAAACTGTGGATTTAGGGGAGATTAGTGAACAAAATGTACTTGATAATCTCCTTTCCTTACCATTTCAGTAATGTCCATAACCTTGCAATATGAGCCCATTCAAATCTACTGATTTATCTGTCATTACCCTCTCTTCACCTGGGCAAAATCTTGATAATTAGGAGCATCATAAGTCACTTTTATGTTTTCTGAACATTTTTCACAAGTAATGGGAGAGATTAGACTGTTCAAAAGAGGGAAAAGCAGAGGTTGTTTGTAGAAATACTCGAATGATGAAGGCCATTGGAAGAAAGAGGTTGAGTTTTTATGCTACCTCTCACAGTTTGATGTGATCCCAAAGCATTACACAACCAATGAACTACTTTGGAAGTGCAAATGTTGTAACTTAGGCAACTGCAGCAGATAAGTTGTACAGCAGGTCCCACAAAATTTAGGAGATAAATAACCAGTTAATCTGCATCCTGTTTAACTTTTAACTTTATTTTTTTCTACCAATGGTTTTGTATCTAGGTACCTTTGTACCTAAGATGGTGCTGGGAGTGGCGACTTTTTACACTTTTGTATCCCTGTACTTGAGTACACATGACAATAAAATCTAATGCTAATTCTTCTGGTGGGTGAGGGATAAACGTTGGCGATGGTCAGAGGGAAGTTCCGCTGCTGGGATCTGTTGCATCTACCTGAACAACCAGGCAGGACCTTTCTTTAAAAGTTACAACATGGTGAGGTTTGCAGTTTAATAGCACGTAAGAAAGTTTTCTGAAATATAAAAGGACTAGATTGGGTTGGGATATCTGGTCTGCATGGATGAGTTGGACTGAAAGGTCTGTTTCCATGCTGTACATTATGACTCTATAAAAGGCTTTTTTTTGTATTTGGTTTTGTAGTATTAAAGATAAATATGATTTTAGGTCTGTGGTCAGCAAGGCATTGCATTTTAAAAGAAGTTATTTCTTTGGCAATGTTAATAAAGAGCTGGTTAAGAGAGTGCTGATTTAGGAAGACAGCAGCTGGGTGCCAAGAGGAATTATGAATGCTTTTTGTTTCATTTGGAACTGATTGAAAAAGAGCCTGGGGCTGGCACAAATTGTACAGCATTTTAAAAAAGACATTAATGGGCTTTCAGGCATGTTGGAATCTATGAACCCTTGTAGCTCTGGAACTATAAACAGTGTCATGTTCCAGAATTTATTTTCGTAAACAAGGCTTTCAAAAGAAGTTTTATTTTAAAAAAAACAAGTGTCAAAATATTAAGATTGTTGAAACAATTTGTCCAACTTATTGATTTTTGTATGTTTCCTGTGAAGATGCACAAGGGGAAGGCATTTAGATAGCTTGTTGTATTCTGATAAATGACTTAACATCACTGCAAAAAGTCACATTCACCAGATAGTGACATGCAGGATGTAAGAGTCTTTAAGTCTTAACGGTCAGATTGACAAGTTAAGAAATAGTTAAGGAGCAGAGTTAGAAAACATGACTTGTTTTTGTCTATTTGGAACAATAACACTTCAATCACGGGGTAGACATTTTACTTTAAAAACTTAAAATACTTAAATCTCCTTCCTCACATTGTACACGATCTGTTAAGGCTTGATATGTATTTAGGTATATGTCTGTTTGGAAGACATTTGTAACAGCAGTACTGAATTTGGTTGTGAGGGAGAGAAAAGATTCAGCTCCTGGAAGCATTGGTTTGACGGATAATGGCACAAAATCTCTTACAATAAACAGTTGCAGTGATCCTATAATTAATGAAGCTGCAGGAAGCAACCATGACAGAGGCGATGAAAGCCCTGCATGTGAGTGTTCATGATAATTGATGTGCAGCCTTGTAGAAGTAAGGAAAGGCTGTAACCAAAGGGCGGTTGTGGCTTTTATATTGCAGTGGGAATAGAGGAGGGGCAGCCTCAGCCATGGTACCATTTCCCACTCATCCATGGAGCACAATAAGGCTTATTAATATGGATAGGATATTGATATTTAATTGTGTGTGTGATTTACAGAGAGTGGAAGACCTTCAAGAAAAAGTTGAAAGGTCAGCTCTTGAAATGAAAGAATACAACTGATGGTGAAAGGCCTTGAACTGTATAGGGGACAAGCCAAAACTCTTGTAGCAGGTTTCATTTCGGAGTGGCATTTAGCACAAGTTTTGAGAAACACAAAAATACCATTGTGCTTTGCTGTTGCAATGTGACTTTTTTTAAGAAGCACTATTGTAGTTTAACTTCTCTTTGAATTTACAAGACTACCTCCCTGAAGACATGCATTGTCTAAATTCTTGTTCCAGAACCCCATGTTTTGGGTGTGTGTCCTTGTCAAGGATGTACCAAATTCTGGACAATGTGTAATTTGAACAACATTTTCCGGTTTAGTTTGCCAAAAGAGGATGTAAAATAAACCAAAATTACTGTCATCCAAGCAGATGTAATGGTATTCTTAATTTGCAGTTTTATTTTTTGTTTGCTCTTTTACGCTGTATTACGATTGAACGCATTTGCTAAATTAAGACTCACAATCTGTGACAGGACTGTTTAAATAATGATTTACATAAAGGCCTTTGTAAATTTGCACAATGTAGCTGTAACATCAGATTTGAAGTTCAAATCCATCTACCTATTAACATGCATGTTACGCACAAGTCCAGAACTGGCAGTTTTTGATGTCCACCAGGAATTGTCCACCAGGGCAACTGGTCATTTCTCTCATTTGGTATTTCTGGGGCCTCTCAGTGTGAAAATGGATGGCTATGCCAGTGAATAAAAATACTGTGATTGCTGCACAGAAAATGTCATCCATTGCGCATAAGACACTTGAGAATATCTTAAAAAGATGTGATACTTGTAGAATAAAAGCAAGCTTTCAATATATATTAATGCAATTTTTAATGATATGATATGGATTATTAACCATAGATCTTGCTCATCAATTTTATAGGTTTCTCTCAAGCACACTTGTAATATACTTAGCAAGAATCTGAATTTAATTCAGAATACTGAGACACAAACAAATCGTACTTTCTAGTTGTAAGTTGGCGCAGTGATTGTGTGTTTATTTCGATATGGCAACCAAGTGATTAGGGAATGTTGATCTTGTAGCAGAAAAGGGATAATTTAACTTGATAATTACGTCCACATTCAAAAGTTTCCATGTCTTCTTTACAGTTTTCAATCTCTTGCCACAAAATAAATGGCTGCAAATGGATATGAATTGGGAGAGTGTTAAGGCATATCTCTTTCTTTAAAGTCAGACGTTAGTGAACCACTGAGAGATGTCTCTATGCTTTAAGCAATGAATAAGCTTGAGTATAGTTTTCGTAGCATTGCAATGATTTTTTTTGATCAATATTACACATCAAGCTGCACAACAAAGGCTGCAAAGATATGACAATGGTGAAAATCTCACTGCATTGGAACACAAAGTCCCCAGAGGCAAACATTCTTCCTTGTTTTATGTTTTGGAGTTTTGTTTCAGTGGATACAGTATTCTCTGCAGCTGAGAACAAGTTTCACATGAAAATAACAGACAAGGGTGGGGGAGGGGACTGTGCTGAAATTTAACAAATGTTGCTTTGGTGGCTGGTGGCAATTTTTCATTTGTTCACATGATACAGGCTGAGATGGGTAGACGCAGACTTTGTCAAATAGATATGACCCTCATTGTCCTGGAGGGCTGCAAATAGAGTCCTGTTTCATAATTTAAAGATAATAGGAAATATATTAACCAGAAGGTGGAGGTTGCTTTGCATTTTTGAGTGTTTATTAAGACTGGAACTTTGTCACTTGCTGATTTTCCTTGAAATTGGATATTCTCTGAGATATAACTGAGTTCAGATCTTTAGCAAAAGTAAATGTTATTCAATCATGCTTTTGCACAATTTGGTAGCTGCTGATGTTGCACTGTATGTCCATGCATAGTCGTGAGATGATTGGCTGTGCATGACGATTGGAAAGCATGGCTAAATAAAATTTCCCTCTCTAAAACTCAAAGATGGCAATTTTAGGAAGGAAATTTAGGAATTCACCTGGGAACTTGCAAGTAGTGCTCGTTTGAGGAGTCTGCTGAGATTTTAGGAAGCTGTTTCCTATTGTGAAATCCTGCCTTGATGTACGATGTATGCCTTCTACTGTTAGAACTGCAAGAGTTTTCCTATTAAAATTCACTCTTTCCCTAAATGTCAATATGCAGTCCAATTCTTAAGCTTTAAGTGACAGAAACGTCTGTCATTAGGTATGTTTTTATCAAACCAGAAACTCACTTCACAGTTTTCAAAGCCCGAAAAACAGTGAAAGTAAATGTAATTTTTTTTCTAAACATTAATGTGTGTACCCCTTGTAAGTAAAACATCTACTGTGTCAGATTATTCTCAAAAATTCCCCTTCTGTTTTTAGTACATGAACAGATGTAGTCATGAGCCGATCAGTAATAATCTAGTAGTGTTCATCCATCCTTTCACAAAAGACAAATGACAGAGTCAGCCCTACAATTTATAGCATGATGTGTACCAGAGCATAAAGTGTTTCGTTCTATTTCTCCTTGTGCTGTTGCCCTCCACTATACTGCAACACATTATTTGTTCAGATAAGCTTTGTCCTCAGCATTACAAGGGGTTACTAATCACCACTTTGTACTCAATATAGTTTGACTCTGAGCAATAATTGACATTTTTCTAACCTAAAGGTTCAGATCTGTGCAGCACAATTATATTTAAGAGTGTTGTACTTTTATAAGGAACTCCTGCAGTTCTTAAAGAACCATTAGTCA
Source organism: Chiloscyllium plagiosum (assembly GCF_004010195.1). Taxonomy (NCBI): domain Eukaryota; kingdom Metazoa; phylum Chordata; class Chondrichthyes; order Orectolobiformes; family Hemiscylliidae; genus Chiloscyllium; species Chiloscyllium plagiosum. Next base: position 72,203,796 of record NC_057711.1, read on the forward strand.
TACAAGACATGAGGCATCCACATGTACCAATGCTAGCCTTTCACAATTGCAACGAGCTGTATGGCATTCATTTTCCATTTGAACATTTGGGCAGGTGTGCTTAATTCCAGACGTCTGATCTTCATGTTAGATGTGTTCTGCCCAGACAATTATTTAGTACCTAAGTGTATAAGAGCAATATCTGCAATGTTCTTAGAGGGCTTACATAGTATATTGGTAGAAATATAAAATAATATAAATACACTTATTTATGCTTTTTTTAATGTGATATTTTACATTTGTCAAATCAGATTGCTCCTGCTACTACCTTTAGTTTACGCAGACCTATAATCTTCAATACAGCATCTTTAGTCTGGTTGATACAAAATGCAGGCTCCTAAAATCCATAGCAATTCTACAACGTCACTTTAACAAGAATGGCCAGAAACCAAGCTGCGTCCTCGGGACAGGGGTCCGAGCCTAACAATGGAGTTTTCTTGACATTCTGTAAAGAGTACATTGAACAGAGTAGAGATTCGTGACTTCAGTAGTTCCCATCCCCAAGCTGTTCCCAGGCTGTAGTGAAGGTTGGCAGCAAGGAAATGCAGCTAAAGATATGCTCAGCACAAATGACTTCCAAGAAGTTTCCAGTCACTTGTCTTGCAGTGATTGCATCTTACCTGCACTCTTACATGCTCTGAAAGATATTACACTTGCATCTATGAGGTAATCCTAAAGTATATTCAAATGAGACTACATTTGCTAATTCCCTTTATTAATTCCCCTTTTCCTCCTCCTTGTCATGAATTTACCTGCTCAGTACTGTCTACTGCTTCCTTTACCTCTCTGTCCTGATCTGTACTCTAGCCCAAACCGTTCACTACTTTCTTCATCACCCACTCTCTTCACCAGTTCCTGCTGCTCCATTGCACACTCTGCTTTGACCCCCAAACCTCAACTCCTTCTTAGTGGCTCTTCCTTCTGGCTGTCCATTTCCTGAAAAACACAAGTAACAGGGAGTAGGAAGGAGTAGTGTAGCAGGTGGGAGGTGGGCAGGGAGGAGCTGGGGTTCAATAGTGCAACTGATGCCTGCGGTCGGAACTGATGCTATGTTCCTGTTCCTGTTCCTGTTGGTGGCAACAATCACAATGCTGAAATTAATACTTGTGAAACTCTTGACAAACCTAGTCCGTGCTGGGGACAAATTCAGATGTCTGCATCTTCTGAAGCAGGTTTACTGTAACATACTTTTGAGCAGTAGGAAATGTGTTGCTCATTTGTTCAAATTCTTCTGTAGTCCAACAGGCCACCAGGCTAAATGTATGAGATATTGCTGCTTCCAAGTTACCTTTTGCTGTACCTTGTTCCACCATCACAAAAAAAGTAAGATCCTACACTCTGTTAATTCCCTTGCTTTTACACAGCATTTAACTAGGAGTATTTATCATGCCCACCCACTACCAGTTCACATTTAAAAACTTAGTCCTTTGCAATGGGACACAGGCCCATTGTTCATCCAGTGCACAGAACTGTCAGCCAAAAGTAACTTTGATGTCAGTGAAGTTGGTGCTTTGTTTCCACATCTGAAAAACATTGTAAACTCTCCACACCTTGTGCAGCCTGTCACTAAAGAAAAACATGTTTTTGGTAGTCGGTTCTTATTTGCCTTTTGGAAAGCCGGACAAGCTTGGCAGCCTGCACTTTTCCATGAAGCTTTATTTGTCTTGACATTATCTAAATACTGAGAGGCATTTACAGTTGTTTGGTCTGTGAGCTACGAAAGGATTCTTTACTGCACTCCGCTGCTAAATTTGTCATAGCAAACAGATTGAAAGTGTTCAGTGGAGCTCTGACAGGGCCTCAGTGTATGGTGTTCATGGCTGTAATTTAACAGTGTAATTTTTATGAGTCCTGTGGTTAAAAAGCCATGGCGGCATGCAGCATGCTTCAGTAACCTAGCAGTTAAAAAGAGAAGGTCAGAGGCTGTTTACGTGAGGATATTTGGAATTCCGGACCTGGCACAGCTCCTCCAACAATAAGCTGCAGGCTTGCTGGTTTCTGTGGAAAATCTCCGATTTGGATAAGGTGCTGGTTTGTGGAGTGTTGATTTATCGTTAGCCGTATCCATGTGAGGAAAGGTTAATTTGATGCATGAGTTTTGGCAGCAGGCTCCAATTGATCAAACCGATTCTTTTTTTATGCCTTCTTTGGTCGATTGAACTATTAGCCATTATATTCATGTTTGATGTGATTCCAAAAGCGACAGGGCAGCCTTTAAGTCAGGGATGAAGGAAAAGTAAATTTCTTTGCAGGTTCTCATTTGGGTTTTTTTTTGAAAGCCTAGAAACAGTATTGTTCAGCTTATGGTGCTGCAGTGTTTTCTCCAAGGTACCCATCTCTTTGCTAAAGCTTCTCTCTTTGTGTTCTGTGCTGCAAAGCTGAGGAGGAACCAATCAGCTTGCAGCGCTCGCAACAGGAGCAAGCCAATGAAGTGGCTCCTTTGGTTTGGCAACACAAAACCCTGAAGGGAAATGCTTAAACAAAGACTTTCACTGCAGACAAATGTTAAGTGTCTTCACTGGTCTTTCGTCTTCCACGGTTTTATTGCCGCAGCTCTGAAAGGACTTGCTTGTCCCTTTCTCTTCAAAATTCTAAAGCTTTTTTTTAGCGGGGTGGGGGAGTGGTGGGTATTTTAATTATATGTTTGTATTCTGAGTTTTTCTCCTCTCTGTTGCCACAGCTGCGCTGCTGCAGTCAGTAGTGACTGGAACTAGCAATCTCTGGGATGGGTCCAGGGAGAGAGAGAGACAAAAAAAACCCTCTGGCGATACAAATGCATTAGTGTTGTAAATATTGTTGACATGTTCAAGAATTTAACGCAGCTGAGAGTTCTGTGATACCATAGCTAGTATTGTAAAAGGAGGAAAAAAGGCCAAGTAGTCTGAGAATGCCCTATTTCATAGAATTTCCAGATGGGGGGCTTTTCTTTATGGGGGATGGACAGTAGTAGAAAAGTTGATTGCAGTCACAATACTGTTTTACTGTAATACAGTATATAGTGGACCTGTTTTCTCACCTAGTAATATGCACCAGTGTCACGTAGAGATAAGAATACTGGTATGTTTAGGTTTTTCTCCACAGTAGCATTTTGTCAGTCATTTGGGGAATTAAATTGTAGGATTGTTCTGCTTACAGGCCCTTGGAAACCCAGCTGGGAAATCTGTTTTGTTCCACGTGACTGCAGTGTAAGATAGATGTTTTGTGGTTTTATTCAGTACAGATTAAACTCTCGATAACTGAAGGCTATAAAGGTAGTTTTGATGTCTTCTGACAAAATGCATACTTTTAAAATAAAATTTAAAATATTTGTTTGTAATTGAATGTGAAAAAAGGTCAAACCTTATGGTAGGAGTGAAATATAAATTAGTTTACATTCCATACTGTATAAGGAGAAATGTGTTGTCAGTGCTGAGATTATTTTGAAAAATTTATCCTGTACATGTACAGGTAAGGAAAAACTGACGAGAAATCATTTGGTCCTTGACTTTTCTCCTCTTCATTTTTGAAGAGCTTCATTTGTTTGCAAGAAACCCACAGAGTGGTGAAGGGGATATGAAAAATAAATCATATCAAATGATGATATGTAGTTCTAATTGAGTAGATAAATAAAAACCCAGAGTCCATGTTACTGCATGATGACAATCGTATTATACACCACAATTAAAAATGGCAGGAGGAGGATATGGGATTTATGTAAATTTAAACACCAGCAAACTAACATTGTGTATCGTTTAGGCAATGAAGGAAAGCTAATTCATAGAAAAATAGTTCCAGTGATGGGTCTTACGTTGGGTGCCATTTATTTACTCTCCCAGAATTTGTGTATAACAGTGTTCACAGCATTCAACTTTAAATTCATAATTTGAAACGAACAATTTTGCATTGAGTTGTAATTTGTGCAGGAGTCAATTTAAAATCATTTGGCAACTGAGTTACTTGCATGGATTTTGTTTGAGAAGAAAAATAACCTTTTTTCTGGCAAGAATTCAGACATCGAAGGAAGGAAATGTGAATTAAAGCTTTGAGGAGGTGTCTGATTGATTGATGCACATCTTTCTGTTGGGGAAAGATTAAATTTACATAAATCCCATATCCTCCTCCTGCCATTTTTAATTGTGCTGCATTATACAATCATCATCATGTAGCAACATTGACTGGGTTTTTAATTCATAACTCCCTTTCTCCAAACACCCCACCCCCACCCCACCCATCTCTTCATTCACCAAGAACCCAAAAAGGAAAAGTTCACAGATTGCTTATGGTCAACTCAGAGAGCTTTTTAGTTCTGCAGCATGACTCAGTGTGTGCTGGCAGCTTGCCAAGCAAAAGCAATTACGTGTAATAACAGCAAAAATTAAGAGGTGAGTGTTGCCGTTTTACAGCAGGACGTGGCAAGAACCATTTCCTTCTGTCAGCCGTATCTCGATTACACACTTAAAAAAAACAATTTCCTGTCGGTCTTGACTTGAGGTCAGCAAAGCCAGAAAGAGGAAGAAAGCAAAACCACAGCCACAGAAACAAATGTGCATTAAGTGCATGACTGGAAACGGTAAAATGGACTTCCATTGTAAAGATGTTGGATTTTTAAAAAAATACTTCTCTTTTTCTCATATCTACTGCAGGTGTTCTAGTGGTAAATGTGACTTGGCGAAATAAAACATATGTTGGGACACTTCTGGACTGCACTAAACATGACTGGGCACCTCCAAGGTAAGCCTGCTTTCAAGGTATTTGAAATCCTAATGCAAATTGGAGAAGGATTTTAGACTTCAACATGGCACAACCTGAAATTGTCCCAACTTTGAAGAAGGTTAAAAATCGCACAACACCAGGTTATAGTCCAACAGGTTTATTTGGATGCCTGTTAGACTGTAACCTGGTGTTGTGCAGTTTTTAACTTTGTCCACCCCAGTCCAACATCGGCTCTTCCAAATCACAATTTTGAAGAGTTTTACTAGTGCTAATGCAGTTGTTTTAATCAAACTGTTCAGAAATTAACCTGGGCCTTCTGCCCCAATTGGTTGTAATATCCTACATGGAGAAAGCGTATCCCTAGCTCCTAGTTGCTGGTAACTTTTGTGTCGTCAATAGAGCATGGTACCAAGCATGTGAGGGCATCATAGTAGTGGGCCACAAGGTTCAAGTCCCACCTCTTCAGTAAGTGTCTCACAACATTTCTGAACAGATTGATTAAAACTTCATACCGAATATGTATTCGAAAGATAAAAGAGACCATTCAACCCATCTATCTTGTTCTTACATGGAAAACTGTTAAAGGTTGAATAAACTGCTAGTGAAAAATAGGGCATTGGTGTCTGATCTTTTAAATAAAACCCTTTAAGTGAATACAGGGACACACATTTCACATCGTGGCCCTTTCATATATTAAAAACACAGGAGTGTTTCCAATTAATGTCTCTCACTTGAATACAATTAACACTCAATTGATATTCATTAACACTTAAACCACCCTATCACTCTGATTTAATGGATTTTTGAATGATGCACGGGTTTTGACCTTACTGCCCTACTTGGAAGAACTTTGGACTGAGAAGTGCTTCCTGACCTCAATTTTGAATTTGCATTTCCCTCGTTTGTGCCTTTGTTTCCCTGCTCTGCAATTTTGATTTTCACTTTCAGTTGTGTTCATTGCTTACCTTTTTCATCAATTTGGAAATGTAAATAGCCTGTATTTTTCAACTGAAGGTTGAATTCAAGCTTTTCTAAATTGCCTACATACTTTATCCTCTGGGATTAGCTTTGTGATTCTTCTGTTAATGACAAACCTGAGTGCCATATTCAAGGCACAGTCTGACCATAATAAAGTCAAAGTTTTGCATAACAGCCTCAGAATTATAACTCTACTAATCTTAGACATAATGCTAAACATTTTATGTGTATTGTTATTTGTCTGTAATTAATCCAAGGTTTCTTTCCTTCTTTTCCTTATCTGGTTCAGCTCCATTTATTCAGCATGTGTGGCTGCCATTTATAAAGCAATAATGTTTCTATTGTAAGGTAGTCCCAGTGTTGAAATTAGCCAGACTCATTCAATATAATGACCTAACAGACAAAAGTGGGATCATTCGTCTTTTTAGCCAAAATTGACTTTGTACGTGATTCCCGGATTAAAAGAGCTAGCCTGTATCCCACGACTATTCAGTCTTCCTATCAGGATTTGATAGAAATTGATGAGTCTTCAGGGAGCCCTTTATATTTAAAAAAAGCGTATTATTGCAAACATCTTCTTTTGACCATTCATTTGCAATCTAATATAAAATCATTATCTGAAAACATATGGGGCACCTTGCTGGCATTTCTCTTCTGAACTTCTAAATTTTAACATCCTGGAAGTTACCAGAGACTGACCTGAATCAGTCATGAAACCAGTGTGACTACACGAGTATGTCAAAGGTTGGACATTGTGTGTTGAGTAACTCACCTTCTGATTCCCCAGAGTCTGTGCACCATCTACAAGGCAGCACTTTGATGGAATACTCCCCATCTTACCTGGATGAATGCAGTTGCAACAACACTCAAAGCAGGACAAAGCAGCCCTCTGGACTGGCACCCTGTTTAACACCTTTAACATTTGCTCCCACTACCAGCAATGCACAGCAGCAGCAGTGTCTACCATCTACAACTTGCACTGCAACAAGGCTCCTTAGGCAGCACTTCTAAACCCATGACCTCTAACACCTAGTAAGACATAGGCAACATATACATGTGAACACCATCACTTGCAATTTCTCCTCCAAACCACACACTATCCTTATATGGAACTGTATCACAGTTCCTTCATAGTTAGCAGATCAAATTCCTGAAACCCGCTTGCTAACAGCACTGTGAGTATGCCGACACCACATGGACTGCAGCGGCTCAAGAAGGCAGTTCACCACCATCTTCTCAGAGGATATTAGGAACAGCTGCTCAGGTCAGCAACACCCTCACCCTGTGAATGAATGAAAAGGAAGTTGTGTTAACGGTCACTTTTCTGTTTCTTATTGGTCCTCATTTACTTTTGACTGAGCTACAAACATTCACGATTCTGGCTAATACTAACCTGAAGTGTACTTTATGTTCCACAGGTTTTGTGAATCGCCCACGAGTGACTTTGAAATGCGAGCCAGCCGAGGGCGAGGGAAAAGGGCGCGGTCTGTGGCTAGCGCTCCGATGAATGAAGCCAGTTTTACAGAGTCCAGGGGCATGCAAAGCAAGAACCGAGGCGGGGCGAATGGGAAAGGTCGGCGGGGGAGTCTTAACACGAGCGGGCGTAGGACACCCCCCAACTGTACCATGGAGGATGTGAAAACCAGCCCTTCCCCCATTACCAAAAGGAAGAACAAGCCACCCATGGAGTTGGACCTGAACTCCAGCTCCGAGGATACCAAGTCCGGGAAGAGGGTCCGTACAAATTCGAGAAGCACTCCAACCACCCCACAGGGGAAGCCCGAGACTACTTTTGTGGATCAAGGTTGCTCTTCTCCCGTATTAATTGACTGTCCCCATCCAAACTGTAGTAAGAAGTACAAGCACATCAATGGTTTGCGATACCACCAGGCTCATGCACATTTAGATCCTGAGAATAAATTGGAATTTGAGCCGGACATTGAAGACAAAATGTCAGACTGTGAAGAGGCTTTGAGTAACGTGGCAATTGGTGTTGAACCTGCTGAGCCAGGAAATGGCAGCTTGCTTTCTGCCAGTGGATTGAGTTACGATCCAATGAAAGCTCCTCCGTCACCTATCACTAGCACCCCAGGGACACCAAAGGGCCGCAAAGACTTGGCTAACGCTGCCCAGAGCCCAATAGTCAACTCTAAATCTGGGAAGAATGCTAGTAAAAGGAAAGGACTGCATAACGACCTGAATAATCTTCCTGTGATTTCCAACATGACTGCAGCTTTGGAAAGCTGCTCAGTTCCTGATGGTGGGTCTGCTTCAGAAATGCCCAAACTTGAAGTGGAAGGGGTCATAGATAAGAAAAATATGGGTGACAAAGAAAAAGGGAAAAAGAGCAACAATGGCAAAGTGGACAAAACGTTATCAAAGCCTAAAACAACAAGGCCAATTGCTCCGGCTCCTCCCCCACCACAGCTGATTGCTATTCCCACAGCAACATTCACAACCACCACTGCAGGAACAATACCAGGGCTACCCTCTCTGACTACAACAGTTGTCCAGGCAACACCAAAGAGTCCACCGCTGAAACCTATTCAACCAAAGCCTACAATTATGGGAGAACCTAGCGTGGTAAACCCAGCTCTGTCCTCCCTCAAGGATAAAAAGAAGAAAGAGAAGCGAAAGCTGAAAGACAAAGAAGGTAAAGAGACAGTCAGCCCCAAGATGGACTCGAAGCTCGGGAAACCTGAGGATTTAAAGGCTTCTGCAAAAGAGCTGACTGCACATTTTTTAAAAGAGCATCTCAATAAAAATGAAGTGCTTGTGAATGGTTTATGTGACTCTCAGGAGAGCAGAATGGCCAGCATAAAAGCCGAGGCTGATAAGGTTTACACATTCACAGACAATGCACCCAGCCCTTCTATTGGGAGTGCCTGTAGGCTGGAATGCAGCAGTCTGGTTAATGGACAATCTCCCATGACACCATTGCATGTTTTAACACAAAATGGTGGTGATGGGACCGCTACCAAAACAAACAGCCCGGCTTACTCTGATATTTCTGATGCTGCTGATGATGGTGGCTCTGACAGCAGGTCAGAGGGCGCAAGGTCAAAGACTAATTCTCCTGCAGATACAATTTCCTCCAAGGAGACTATTGTAAAAACTCATTCCTCAGCCTCTTCTCAGCCAGCACAAAGTAAAGAGACTCATTCACCTTTTTACCATGGTTACGAGCCTTACTATTCTCCTAATTACATGCACCCTAGTCAGGTCAGTAATGCCACGACTGGAAATCTTTCTTCAGCCCAGAGCATCAAAGTGAAAAAAGAGGCAGATGAAGATGCTGAGAAAAAGGAGAAGGTGGAGGTTTTGGATGTTAAAAAAAGTGACACAAGTGCAGTAAATGTCCAGGCTCAGCACCAATCTGTTATTACACAAAGACATCCAGCACTTGCTCAGTCACTGTATTATGGACAATATGCATATGGCTTATGTTACGTTGACCAGAAATCAATAATGACAAACCCTTCTTACAGGCAACAATATGAAAAATTTTATGAGGAGCAGCGGTTTGCAGAGCAGAAACTGCAGCAGTTGAGTAGAGATAATGAAAGAAAAGGTGAAGGGCAGCAGAAGGATCTGGGAAAAGATGAATTAAAACAGAAAAATATTCCAACCGCCACAATCTCAAAAGCCCCTTCTACCCCTGAGCCAAACAAAAGTAGCACAAAAGCTAAGGATCCCTTCTTGCTGTCAGATTCCTCAAAACCTGGTATCGCTAACAAAGCAGATGAGCTAGGGAAATCACACGTTCAGCCTCTGCAGCAGCAACAACAACTGACAATGGACGGGTTTAAAGCCAAGCAAATGGAGAATCACCAGCTCATCAAGGAGGCGGTGGAAATGAAATCTGTGATGGATTCTATGAAGCAGACAGGAGTGGACCCCACCATCCGCTTTAAACAGGTAAACTTAAGTTTTTGTTGCTTGAAGTTGAGGTCAGGGTGAATAAAATTAAAGCAAGCTTTGTTTTAATCGGCACTTTATGAACAGGCACTCTCAATAAACCAGCCAAAATTATATACTTAAGTACCACAAAGTTTACTGTATTATCACGATGCCTGAGTAGTCAGTTCGGGGTGAGAATGAAAAGCTCTGTGCTGGAAAGTTTTACTTAAATGACATATCCTGAAATTAACTGATGTGTATATCCCCTGCATTACATTTCTATTTTTTAATGTGTGTTTTTACATTGATTATGTCGACCACTTGACCAAATGGCACATCCCATCAGGTGCTGGTTAATAAAAAAACGTTTGCCGTACATTTTACAGTGTTTGTAAAATCCCTTCAATGTAGAATTGCTACACAACACATTACAGTACAATAAGTGAAAATAGATGAAGGAATTGATGCCACGCCACAATGCCTGGGTGAAAGGTTTGTAACAACAGTTTATAAATGTGGACAGTTATGTGAAGAGATGGAGACATTTAAGGAGGGAATTCTGCAGTTTAGGATGAAGCCATCTGAAAGCTTTGGTCCCAAAGAGAAGATGGGATGAAGGGAAGGAAATAAGATTACAATTTCAAATCCCGTTCACTGAGTTCATTTTTGATCATAATGGAATTATTACCACTGGGATCACACTTGTCAGTGTAGGGAAAACCTCTTGTCCTGATTTCTGTGCTGCAGTCTCTGCTGAAAAACATCTTTTTGACTAGTGGCTGAAATGAGTTTGATGCTAGTCTCTGATGCTTCCCTGCTGTGGAGTAAATTGTCAGCATTGAAGGCTGTTAGTGTTTGATGTTTTTTTTGGAAAAGAATTCTGCCATCTAAGTAAGGAAACCAGTTTCAGCTATGCAGAGAGCTTGTAAGTTAGTCTCTTGTAACTGAAATTACCCAAGTACTGAATGAGAGATTCAAACTTCACAATGACAGAGAGATAAGTGACTTTGTAACCATGGTTGCTAGAAGTGGACAGAAATATCAATAAATTGAAATGGGCAGAGATGTGGCAAATGGATTTCAAAATAAGTAAATGTAGGATTTTCCACACCCACTGGAAAGGATTGAACAGAGAATGAAAAGCTAAAAACAGTTGAGGTTCAAAGAAACTTTGGGGTCCATGTACATAGTTAATTAAAATGTCAGAACATTTACAGAATGTAATCATACAGGTTAATGAATGATGATCGATATATCTAGAGAGAGACCAAAAAAAAATGGGGTGTTGGTTATCCACAGCTTTGCAGTGTTGCCTTAGACCAAACCTGAAACGCTGTGACCAGTCTTGTGTCTCTCCTCAGGGGAGGATTTAATGTAGTTTGTAGAAAGACCCAGTCAGGCACTTAACAGAGGCCTTTCATGGCGATCAAAGATCAAGAATCAGAAGTCCTGCCCACTGAGATAATCTTCAGTGACCAGCAGCACACTGTGGGGAACTGGCAGTAATGCACTCACCCACAGTCAGTGAGGAACCAAAACTACAGGGGAGTGACGACAGGAAGGGCATCACAGCATGGCGACTGTGGGGGATAGGGTTTTGCTGCAAAGGTGGAGGGCTGGTTCTCAGCAATGTCTCTCTTCCCAATACTAGGTCCTTTGTTCAGGCCTTTGAGTGTCTTTGAAGGATCAACCTGCTCCTGAATCTTGCACAGGCATCTCCTATGATGAGACCCCTCCTGCTACTAGGTGACTACCAGTTGTAGTGAGGTGAGGCCTGTAAGTGAGCACTATGAGAAGGTTAATTCATGATTTCACCAAGTGTCCAAGGTATTAAGGAGGGAAAAGGATGGGATAGATTGAAAGTATTTCCATTGGTTAGGAAGGTCTAGGATTGGTGGGTATCATGTAAAAGTTAACGAGGTAAAAACAATGACTGCAGATGCTGGAAACCAGATTCTGGATTAGTGGTGCTGGAAGAGCACAGCAGTTTAGGCAGCTTCGATTTCGAAGCTCCTTGGATGCTGCCTGAACTGCTGTGCTCTTCCAGCACCACTAATCCAGAATCATGTAAAAGTTAGCCATATCTTTCAGGAGTGAACATATGACCGCAAGCTATAGGAGCAGGAGGAGGCCATTCAACCCCTGAAGCCTATCCCACATTCTATAAAATCATGGCTGGTATTCCCCGGGCTTCAACTCCTCAATATTTCAAAAATCTACCTACTTTCTTTTCAAATATTTTCAGTGATCTAGCTTCAACACTGTCTATGGTAGAGAATTCTAGACATTCTCTACTTCTTGGCAAGGAAATTCCTTTGCATTAAAGGTAGCTAACGTTTCTACACAGATTTTCTTCTGAAAATGCTAATTACTAACTGATAGGTTTCTGTTATATTTAGTGATACGGATAAATGGGTATTTGGATTGAGGTTAGCCGTAAGATATGCAGCCTGTTTTCCTCCACTGTATCCTAGAATCAGAATGCTGATTTGAGAATGGCACAATGGCTCAGTGGTTAGTACTACTACGTCATAGCACCAGGGAACAAGGTTCAATTCCACCCTTGGGTGACTGTCTGTATGGAGTTTGCACATTTTCCCTATGTTTGTGTGGTGGATTGTCCATGCTAAATTGTCCATAGTGTACAGGGATATATAGGTGAGGTGGATTAGTCATAGGAAATGCAGAATTACAGGGATGGAGTGGATCTGGGTGGAATGCTCTTCATTCTTGATGGGCTGTATGGCCTGCTTCCACACTGTAGGAATTCTACTCTATGAAATCTTTGATAGTTAACTTATTTGAATTATTAGTGTCAAATAAATTTGTTCTATGTTTACAGCATTCCAGTTACACACTACGATTCAGTTTCTAGTGAAAATCAACCTAGCTTAAATTGATTACTGATAGTGATTGAATCACCTTTTAGGTGTAAAAGGACATGTCCAAATCTTTCAGTTGCACTTTTATGTAATGTGTTTCAAGATATCTGCAGAAAGTTTATAGGTTGTTCATATAAAATTGTGCCCAAAGGACCTTTAAGTATTGATTGAGCAGATGAGCTAGTTATCATGACTGTAATTGGATTCTCCTTGATTCTAATCTGCATAGAAGAAAGAAACATAATTGGAAAAATATTTCTTCGGTTCCATACTTCATGGAAAGCTTTAAGAAATCAGTTTTAAGTCCATTCCAGGTAATTCCTATGAGGTGAGCAGAATCCTTTATGCACAATGGATGAAGCTTGATTGCTATATATTTAGCAATAAATGTGAACATGGCATATTAGCAAGACAGTTATATTTCTATATTCAGTTTAATATAGAAATGTGTATGAGTGTGTGCGCGAGAGTGTAAGGTAACTGCAGAGTTTTATTGCACGGATTTAATGAGGTGATGGAATGTGAAATCTCGGTGACATGTTCTCTGATTATACACAGGAGCCAGATAGCCGACCATGGCCCCATTATGTTTACCAGCCAAAGTACATGGAACAGCAAAAAATGGACGATTTTGAGCGAGAGAAAAAGCAGAAAGAAGACAGTCCAATTAAGGCATCCAGCAAAGAGGGAAATGTATCTAATATTCCTATGGGAGTAACTAACATAAAAGAGGAGCCAAAAGATGCCAAACGGGCTGAATCGCAGTCTCTCTCACTGGAGGAACATAAAAATAAAACTGATGATCGTAAGACTCCTGTCATTGCAAAGGAGTCTCGAGGAGCTCGTGTTGCTGTCTCATCACCAATGAATCAGCATCAATCTTACATTCAATACCTGCACGCTTATAATCCTTATTCACAAATGTATGATCCAGCCTACAGAGCAGTGTCTCCAGTGCTAATGCATAGCTACCCAGGTAGGTCATTCTAGTGTGTGCTTGCGGGTGCATGTGTCTCTCTGTCTGTCAGTGTGTCATTTATATGTCTGCATACATGTGTGAAGAATCAAAAGGTTATGGAAAGTTTTGGTTCATAATAGTTGAGGTCATAAGAGAATTTGAAAGTGAAAAAAAAATATTAGAGATAAAGAATAGAAAGAAAATCTCAGTAATTGCCGGGTGTAACTACGAATAACAAACCAAGAGGATCCTGTGTTGGCTCCCATTCAGTACAATCATACTGTACATGTGAACACATTAATTGGGACCAGAAATAGGCCATTTAGCCCCTCTAGCCTGCACTGCTCTTCAGTAAGTTTATGGCTGATCTGACTGTGACCACAACTCCTCTTTTTTCCTATGTTTGACAGCCTTTGACTCCCAGTCCAGAGCTGGGCAGATCTCAGCCAGGTAAACATAAGGGCTTTACAACAAGCCTTACTTTTCCTGGGCTTCCAAGAGGTAAATATAGTGATGACTAATGCTGTTGGATTCTGATTCCCAAAGTCTGGAGATTTGCACTGTGCTTCAGTGCATGCACTTTGAACAACCAACTGATGTTTGCTGTCCAGGCTCTTTCGGTGACCATTTTTTTTTAGATTAGATTAGATTACAGTGTGGAAACAGGCCCTTCGGCCCAACAAGTCCACACCGACCCACCGAAGCGAAACCCACCCATTTGCACTGTGCTTCAGTGCATGCACTTTGAACAACCAGCTGATGTTTGCTGTCCAGGCTCTTTCGGTGACCATTTGTCTCAGACGTTGCTGGGCTGACAGAACCTAGCATTATACAGCCCAAATTAAGCCAGTGATTTCGGCATGTATTGAGTGAAAAAGTAATTGAATAGAAATGTGAGAGTGAGGCATGCAAAGGGAAACCATATTTAGTCAATTTATTGGACTTAATTGAATGAGTAATGTGCACTGTGGATAGGAGGCAACCTGTAGATGTATTGTGCTTAGATTTTCAGAATACATTTGATAAGATGTCACGTCAAAGATTATTGCAGAAAATAAAAGCTCATGATGTAGGGGGTAACATATTAAGACGGAAAGAAGTACAGCTGTCTGGCAGGAAGCTGAATATGTGTAAGTGGGTCTTTCTCTAAATGTGATGAGTGGAGACCTGCAGGGCTTTGAGATGGGATTTCAACTTTTTACAACTTGAGTCAATGACTTAGATGAGGGGAACTAAGACATGGTAGCTAAATTTCAGATAACACCAAGATAGGTAGGAAGACAAGTATGCTGTGAAGAAGAAATAATGAGGACACAGATACAGATAGACTGAGTGACAGGGAAAGTAGGTGGGAAGGCATGGGTGACACAAAGTCTGTAGAGGGATGTAGGCCAATTAATGAGTGGGCAAAAACTACACCTGTGGAATATAATATGGGAAAATGTGAGTTCATGCACTTGGCAGGACGAATAAAGGAGCTGAATCACAGGATCCCTAAAGTGCAGCTAGAGGCCTTTTGGCCCACTGAGACTGCACCGACCCTCCAAGGAGAATCTTGCTCTATCTCCATAACCCCATGTCTACACCTAACCTGCAAACTAATGAGAAATCTAGGTATTATTTAAATGGACAAAGATGCAGACAGCTACAGCATAAAGCGATAACTCCTTGTGTATAAATCACAAAAAGCCACTGTACAAGTTCATCAGGTAGTAGGGAAGCCAGGTGAAATGTTGACATTTATCTCTTAGAGTATGGAGTATAAAGATTAGGAAATCTTGCTAAAACTATGCAGACCATAGCGTCACATACTTTGAACATTTTGAGCCTCTTATTCAGGATAGATATACTGATATTGGAGGCAGTTCAAAAAAGACTCACTAGGCTGATGCCGGTTATGGAGAGGCTGTATAATGAGTAGAGATTGAGTTGATTGCGCTTGTCTGTATTCAGTGGAGTTTAGGAAACTGAGAGGCAACCTTACTAAAACATAGAAGATTCTCCGAGAACTTGACAGGGTGGATGTGGAAACATTGTTTCCCCTTGTGAAGCCAGAGGGCATTACTTCTCGAGTAAGGGAGCCACCATTTTAAGACAGAGATGAGATGGAATATCCTCTCTCGGAGTGCAGTGAATTTGTGGAGTTCTTTTATCACAGAGGCTGGGACATTAATTATGTTCAAAGCTGAGATTGACAGATTTTTAACCAGTGAGAAAATCAATGGGTCTGGGGGGGGGGGGGGAGCAAAGGAAGGAAAGTGGTGTTGAGGATTGCCAGATTAATCATGAGCACACTGCCCCGGGGGGGGACTGATTCAGTGGACTAAATGACTTACTTCTGAGTTTAAATTGGTGGTTGTATGGCAAAAGTCTGACAGATGGAGTATAATGTGGGTAAGTGTGAAGATGTTCACTTTGGCAGGAAGAATGAGAAATCAGAATATTTCTTACATGGAGAATGACTGCAGAATTCCAAGATGCAGAGAGGTTTAGGTGTTCAAATGCATGAGTCAGCTGACTCCAGTGATATCTGGAATGAGTGGGTTGTCTTCTGAGGATATGTTGGACAGGTTAGGCTTGTTTTCAGTGGAGTTGAGAAGACTGGGAGGGGGTGACTTGATTGAAGTTTTTAAGATCTTGAATGGTCTTAACCCAGTGGTTGTGGAAAGGATGAGTCAGAAGGGGTCACTGATGTAAAATTAGGGGTTTCCTCTTCTGGAATATAATGAGGCAAAACATATTCTCAGAGCTATGTGGCTCTGGAATTCTCCCTCAGAAGGCAATGGAGATATGGGTCATTGGGTATTTATTTCAGGTAAAGGTGGATAGATTCTTGTCAGACAAGGGAATAAAAAGGTTATGACGAGTCAATAGGAATGTGAAATTGAAGCAAAAAAATCAACCATGAAGTAAAGGCAAAATACCACAGATGCTGAAAATCTGAAAATACAAGCTCGAGAAACTCAGCAGGTCAAGCAGCATCTGTGGAGAGAGAAGCAGACCTAATCCACTGGACTCGTTTCCATCTCCACTGATGCTGCCAGACCTTGCTGGAACAGCAATTATCTCAGTAACATGGTGGAGCTGACTCAGGGGCCAAATGGTTGACTTCTGCCTCTGTTTTGAATGCTCGCAAACCCGATCTGTGACAAAAAATCTTGATGTCGGTGGCATTCAAACAGGGCGTTCTTTGAAACTCTAGGAGGACTTCACCTATTTGTGTGTATCAAACAGGGGCATACCTCTCTCCTGGGTTTCACTACCCTGTCTATGGGAAGATGTCCAGCCGTGAGGAAACAGAGAAATCAAGCACAAGTCCCAACGTGAACACTAAACCAGCGGCTGAATCCAAGGCACTCGACCTGCTTCAGCAGCATGCCAACCAGTATCGCAGCAAATCTCCTGGGGTGAGTAGGGTGACCGAACGTCAGCCAAAATTGTTCGAGCATGACAATCTGCACAGGGAAAACCACCATAAAAACTGCTGTGGTGCAATAAACTCAGATATAAAACTCATAATTTATGACTTTCTTTGACAACATGTCCTGCTTGATGTACCACATTTGTAAAAACATGCAGATAAAGGGATCCATAGAGGACACGTGAAATAAAGTCTCAAATAGTCACAATCAATTCTCAACATATGGTTGATCTTCATGTCTTTAACTTGTTTTAGGAATATTTTCCAAAGCCACAATCTTTACATGTTGATTGGGTATATTTTCAAGCAATATAGAAATGTCCATATTTGGCATACAACTGAGCTCCAGGTTGATTGATTGGTTTTCCTGGAGTAATTTCTGATTCAGGTTTTAGCATTGTTAAAAGACTGAAATATCAGGATCTCTTTCCTTCATCAATCTTTACTCAGTAAATCACAACCACATTTTTATAGATCGATGCCTCCCTTTATCTTTTCATGACTTTGGTAACAGAGAAAAAATGGCTTTCTGGTTCCTTTCAAGTTTGTTCCTGCTTTATTAGCATGCATGTAGAATGTTAAGTTGAGCGACTTAATTAATATGTACGAGTTAAATATTTGGTGCGATGAGTCGGAGATGGTAATTTATATTGTAATTAGCCTGACTCTGCAAAACTGTTTTTTTTGTGAAACGTTGCAATTTTTTTCTTCTGTAGCCTGCTGAAAAGGCTGCACCTGAACGCGAAAGAGAAGCTGAGCGAGAGAGAGAGCGTCATTCACCTTTTGCACAGCGACATGTACACACCCATCACCACACGCATGTTGGAATGGGCTATCCTCTAATACCAGGCCAATATGACCCATATCAAGGTACTAACCTGACTGAGCCATTGGGTTTTTCATTTTGTTAAAGCTGACTATTACATTGTAATGCTTGAACTATTGTTTTATAAATGTGTTTTTTAGTTTCCCCTATTGGTTTATCTGTTACATTGATGATAAAAAATCATTAACATCTATTTTTCCAACAAATAGCTTTGCAGACAGATGCGCATTTTGGTCCTTAAATGCTCCAAGTTTCTGATCTCAGTTGTCCTTTTAGTCTGAGGCATGAAGGAGGTGGGGGGGTGGGGCATTGCATCACAGAGTTCTTAGCAAACATCCAAATTACATTTTATTTTTTTTTTAAACTGTGGGATATTCAATAGTTTAAACTTCAGGTGAGCCAAACTGTGAGTTAAAAGAAACTTGCTCCACATTAAATTTGGCTGTGACTTCAAAATAATTCAAAAGGTGTAATTGTCGCTGGCTATTTAGAATGTTTCTGCACCTCGTAGCTGAGCCACATGGATGTGGGCCCAGATTGGATTCCTAATCTGTGCTGAGTTAGCAGTACGTAGCTAATGTAACAGTTAGCATGCCACAATTAGACTTAAAGTCCCCTGGTTTATACAGAGAGAACTCAACCCTGTCCTCTATAATGCAACCGATGCTTGATTAAAACATGCTGAAGAGCAAACTTGAATGTGACCTGGACATCTCCTGCAGCTAAATGAGTTGCTGACTTTCACTGCCTAAGCTAATAATAGTGGCACGGTACAAGGGAACAAGCCAGTGGCAATGATAAAGTAAGTCACCCTGTTCAGGAGACAAGGGATAGGGGAGAAACTGATGTGATAACACATGAAAAATGAGCAACAATATAACTTGGTATTGGTGTAATATAAACACTGGAGCAGTGACACTATAATCTGAAGCATGCCAGCTGAAGGTATATTTTCCCAATGCATGCAGCTGATCTGAAGCCTCATTTGCCACGAACTCATGGCATGAAATTTTGTGTGCTCACGGTATTTTTATGCTGGAAAAGTGAAAATGTATCTCTCAGAGAACGCAAGCTCAGAGCTGCCCTGCTTCCTAACATTCAGACAGTGTAACTAAAGGTAGTAGTTTAATCTAGCAAATCCGCAGTCAGACTCAATATTTTATGCTGTCAGTGTTACAGTTCTTGTCAGTTCCAGCTGCAGTATTTAGTATGTGTTTGCTACATGTTCCACTAACTCTAAATGTTGGCTCTGCTTGCATTAATTCCTTTAGGGCTGGCATCCGCTGCCATCGTTGCCGGTCAGCAGGTGGCTGCGCAGGCTTCTGCATCCGCCATTTTCCCTGCTCAGAGAAGGTGAGGTGTATATATTTTTTTAAAAACGTATTTTTCTGTGAAATGCTGGCTTTTGAAGTGTGTTGATGCAGTAGATATTGGTGTCAGTGTCCATGTTCTCCCATCACCTTCCCGACAGCTGTTAGCTGAAGTTTGTGGGCACATGGCCCTGTACTTGAAACACATGTTTGCACGTTCAAATATCCAGTTAGGGTCCAGCGACTATTTCAGGCCTCCTTAAGGATATCATATTTACTTGTGACCTGACCAACAATCCTCAAAAGGACTGAGGGACAGCCAACAACAAAACAACCCTGAGGGAAAAAAATTGCTGACCTGACTCTAAATTTTCTACATTTCCACGCATTTGTTCCTGAGAAGTGGAGCTGTTCCAAAAATGTCACTAGCTCCTGGATAATTCTTTCTTTCTCAATATAATACCTTTATCTCCTCCTCATTCCTGTTATGTAGCACTACCAACCCCTGCATCTACAATTTACACGAGACTGAGCATTTTAACACAAATTTAAAGATCCAAAGACCAATGTGCCTTAAGCATGCATTTTTCAATGCAGTTCCTTTTGCTAGTTAGTTATATGTTGGTGGGCTGGTTCTATCTAATTTCATGACAGCCACATTAGAGGTCAATGGAAGGCTGAAAATTTAATGGAGTATTATTTCAGCATTGCTCAAATGCACACGTTACTTGGCACTCAGCTACTTGGAATAAAATAATTCACGGTCAAGTATGGAAAAGGAAATGGAAGATATAGACTGTAGGAAAATAGATGGTAAAGTCTTGCAAAATATCCAGATTACAGAGGAGAAAGTGCTGGATGTCTTGAAACAGGTAAAGGTGGATAAATCCCCAGGACCTGATCAGGTGTACCCTCGAACTCTGTGGGAAGCTCGAGAAATGATTGCTGGGCCTCTTGCTGAGATTTGTATCATCGATAGTCACAGGTGAGGTGCCGGAAGACTGGAGGTTGGCAAACGTGGTGCCACTGTTTAAGAAGGGTGGTAAGGACAAGCCAGGGAACTATAGACCGGTGAGCCTGACCTCAGTGGTGGGCAATTTGTTGGAGGGAATCCTGAGGGATAGAATGTACATGTATTTGGAAAGGCAAG
>NC_057711.1:72224285-72262151 GCF_004010195.1 Chiloscyllium plagiosum
TTTTCACGCAGAGGGTGGTACGGGTATGGAATGAGCTGCCAGAGGAAGTGGTGGAGGCTGGTACAATTGCAACATTTAAGAGGCATTTTGATGGGTATATGAATAGGAAGGATTTGGAGGGATATGGGCCGGGTGCTGGCAGGTGGGACAAGATTGGGTTGGATAGTTGGTCAGCATGGACGGGTTGGATCGAAGGGTCTATTTCCATGCTGTACATCTCTATGACTCTAGGCCATGGGGTAGTGAGCGTGCTCCACTTGGACCTAATATCCATTACTTATGAAAGGAGTGATGCCACCCAAATCCTGTTTCACACACAGTGACCAATCCTGTGGATTGATGCACATTGATTGAGGTTGGATGGCATGGTTGCTCAGCGGTTAGCATTACCACTTCACAGTGCCAGGGACCCGAGTTCGACTCCAGCCTCAGGCAACTGTGCAGAGTTTGCATGTTCTCCCAGTGTCTGCTTTGGTTTCCTCTGGGTGCTCTGGTTTCCTCCCACAATCCAAAGATGTGCAGGTTAGGTGAATTGACCATGCTAAATTGACCATAGTGTTCAGGTATGTGTAGGTTAGGTGCATTAGTCATGGGTAAATGTGGAATAATGGGTTTGGATAGGATACTCTTTGGAGGGTCGACGTGGACTTGTTGGGCCCAGGGGCTTGTTTTCACACTGTAGGGATTCTAAGATTTCTGATTTTTTCCACTATCCTTTTCAAGTGGCCATTATTCACTTGAGAACATGGTTTGGGCAACTAGACCAAAGCTGTACCTCACCCCAGCGACATGCAATGTCCACAAGACATTTTGGCAAAGTTCACTCAGGACCAGCAATCCTGGTTGACCCTTTCCTTCTTAACCCAGAGTAGTGAGGCTGAATGTAGCATCTCTGTGGCTACTTTGGTCAAGAACGGCTAATGGCTGGAAATCAAATTGCATATCAGACCTGGGATTCTCGTACTTTGTGTAGATGCATTACTTAGCAAATTAACAGGCTGACCTATTCCTAGAATCCTTTCTGACATTTTGTCTTGCTTTTTCTTCTGCAGGGAATGATGACCTCATGAGTGTATATTGAATCATAATCATGTGACTGGATCACATGAAGAAAAGGTTTATACAGACATCAGTTCCATGGTGTTGATTTGAAATGCCTTGATGTCAGGCGAAACCAGTCATTTCATATTTGTAAATTGCAAATTTTATAACTGAGTTACAAATGTTGCTGTAATTAAACTTTTGTTTAAATATATTCCTTTTGGTTTTTTTTGTATTGGTAACCAGGCTCACAAATGCAGGGTCGATTATTGGTGGCAGTTGTCACAGTACTTTGCCGTTTCCTGAAAATGTTAGCAACAAAAAGATGACAATTGCTTGGTTTTGTAGAGCATACTGTTCTGGGTAGGTGTTCCTTTGAACTGGTTGTGGCATTTAGACCCTCAGAGAGGCTAATTGTGACAGTAACACTTTGGTACAGTGTTTACGTGTACTTGGTGACCCCTTGAAAACACTTAGACACTATTTAAATGCGTCTGTGTGCTAACTGTATTCACATGTCCACTGCATTGTTGTTTATTGTGAAGATTATACATACAGAGGGCTCTAAGGGTTATAAGAATGCCCATTGTGATTGTGTGTGCGTGTGTGTGTGAGTGTATATAATGTACAGGTTTGAAATGGAAAATAATGAGCATCTGTGAATATAAAATGTCTTTATGATATTGAATGGCTGATTACCCCATAGCCTACATAATCTCTTCCACCCACCCATACAAGAAGACATCTGTGATTGTTTATTACTTGAACTAGTTCAGCAGTTTTAAATGTTTACAATTATCCAGATTTAGGAAGAACTTGCGCAGTTGCCTGGTTACTTGTTTTATGCTGTAATCTAGTTTATTTTATGTAAAGTGTATATTGAATGCTTTCATTTTTTATACTTGCCTTAAATAATTCGGCAATCAGAATAAAAAACAATGTTTTTGTATATGTGTTGTTGAGTCTTTATTTTCCTCTGCTGTATCGTTGCAGCTGCTGTTCTCTTCTCGATAGGAGCTGCTCTTGTTGTTGGCTTTTGCTATCACCCTTACACAGTAGCAAAATGATGCCTGCTTCTTCTCTCTCCACCTGCAGCTGTACTAACCCAGTGGTAGGTGCTCAGTTTCAAGTGCACAGTTTGCAGCATTCATTCAGCACTGTTTTCAGGCAACTGGCCGTAGACTTCCAGTGTCAGAAGTTTGACACCTGGCTGGTCAGCAGCATCATGACATTGTCCTGTAATGTCACTGTCTCCTTGACATCTAGAAGTGGAACCCTAGGCCTCACTTGCACAGCCTGAGGTGAATATCATATTTGTGGGTGAAGGGAATGAGAACTGGATGAAATCAAGACACATATGAGGGGGTTGTCAGCTCTATGCCGTAGAAACAGGCAACGTCGAGCAAGCTAGTCTGATGTCATTACAAAAAATAAGTTATAGGGCAGGATGTTCTCTCCCTGAAACAATATGAGCAAATGGGAAGCAATTTGGAAAATATGACAAAAATAAAAATATCAAGAGTCTCAATGTTGAGAAAAAGCATTCCCAATATTACCTTTAAGGTGGAAATGACAAGTTCAGAATCTCGCGAATGAATGGCAACAACCTTATTTCCATGCATCATCATCTCATCATTGGCTAAACCCACCTCATTTCTGCGCAAATTCCAATTCTCTCCTCTCCAAAGAGATGGAGCCAGTTCACAACATGAAAGTCAGTTGGCAGTACCTCATTACATGTTTCTCCAGGCCTTCATCCAACCCCATCTTCACCACAAGATCCCTGTACCCTTCATGGACACAGTCTTCCTCTGTCTTTTGTCTGTGCTAGTCAACATCAAGTCACCAGCTTCACCACATCATCATCAGAGTGTTACACAGTACTTCAGAACTTTATTTTGGAGATCATTGACATCTGTGAGTCACATGCTGCTGTCAGGTTGCTTCACATGCAGGGGGACACATATTCATTTCACATATCTCACTCAGTTTGCATTTCCTCAGAGGCTGCCAGCCTCTGTGGCTTGCATGAGAAGATGGCAACTTGTCAGGTTTCAGAGCATTGAGCAGCCAAGGTGGACAAATTGTTTACGGCGATGTGCTACATAATTGTATCACAGTAGGTGCTGGGAGCTTATGTGGCAAACACACTGCGTGTGCTTCAATGAAATGCCCATATCAGAACATCAAAAGGGTGTGGTCCTTTTGTGGTGTTAAGGGGGATCTTCAAAGAGTTAGAGGTTACTGCCCCAGTCAGACACGGAGCTCATCAAATTCCAATCATAGGGTTCAGGCATTTGGTCCATGTTCTTGCAGTGATGAAGCCATAATTAACCTTTCAGGTCAATTGCAACCAGTCCAATGAAGGGTGCGTATGGGCAGCCAGAAGTAAGTACCAGACTTCCCTGGAAATGTGGAATGAATCTGGTGCAGGTGCAGGCAGGACTACTTGCATGCCACACAGCATAGACAGAGCTAAGTAACTTGCACAATCAACGGATCAGGTTTAAGCCTGCCACATCCAATCATGAATTGTGGTGTGGTGGACAATTAAATCACTGGAGGTGGAGGATACGCACAAATATCCCCATCTTCAATAATGGGGGAGCCCAGCACATCAATGCAAAAAAATAAGGCTGAAGCATTTGAAACAATCTTCAGCCAGAAGTACCGAGTGGATGATACATTGCTGCCTTCTCCAAAGATCCCCAATGTCATGGATGTTAGTCTTCAGCCAATTCAATTCACTCCATGTGACATCTGGCAATGGTTGGAAGTACTGGATACTGTAATGGCCACGGTCCCTGACAACATTCTGGCTGTAGTATTGAAGATTTATGCTCTAGAACGTCTTGTACCCCTACAGAAAGCACAGCAAGTCAGGCAGCAACCGAGGAGCAAGAGAGTTGATGTTTTGGGCATAATCTTCTTCAGTCAACTCTCTTGCTCCTCTATGCTGCCTGACCTGCTGTGCTTTCTCTAGTGCCAGGCTTTTTCAACTCAGTCTCTCTGGCGTCTGCGGCCCTCACTTTCTCCCTGGCCAAGCTGTTCCAGTACAGCTATAACATTAGTATATACCCAGCAGTATGGAAAATTGTGTTGCCGTGTCCTGTGTATA
Source organism: Chiloscyllium plagiosum (assembly GCF_004010195.1). Taxonomy (NCBI): domain Eukaryota; kingdom Metazoa; phylum Chordata; class Chondrichthyes; order Orectolobiformes; family Hemiscylliidae; genus Chiloscyllium; species Chiloscyllium plagiosum. Next base: position 72,228,445 of record NC_057711.1, read on the forward strand.
AAAAAAGCAGGACAAGTCCAACGTAACCAATTATTGCTCTATCAGTCTATCTTGATCGTAAGGAAAGTGATGGAAGGTATCACCGATAGTGCTATCAAGCCACAGTTGCTTAGCAATAACATGCTAACTGGCATTCAGTTTGGGTTCTACCAGGGTCACTCAGCTCCTGACCTTATTATATTTTTAATTCAAATATGAGCAAAGAGCTAAGTTTCAGAGGTGAGGTGAGAGTGAGTTCCCTTGAAGTCAAGGAGACCTTTGATGGAGTGAAGCATCAAGGAGCCCTAGCAAAACTGAAGTCAATGAAAATCAGAGGGTAAGTTCTCCATTGTTACAAAGTAAGATTATTGGAGGTCAGTCATCTCAACTCCAGGATATCCCAGCAGGAGTTCCTCAGGGTATTTATGCTCAGCCCAACCATCTTTAGCTGCTTCATCAATGACCCTCCCTCCATCATCAAGTCAGAAGTAAAGATGACCGTGAATGATTGCACAGTGTTCCACATCATTAGCGATTCCTCAGGTGCTGAAGCAGACCATGTTCAAATGCAGCAAGATCTGGACAATATTTAAGCTTAGGCTGAAAGGTAGCAAGTAACATTCATGCTAAACAAGTGCCAGGCAATGACCACATCCAACAAGGGAGAATCAAAGCATTTAATAGTGTTACTATCACTGAATCCAATCAATCCATTGACCAGAAGCTGAACTAGACAAGCCAGTAAATACTGTGTCTCCAAGAGCAGGTTAGAGGAGAGGAATCCTGCAGGGAATAACTTACTTCCTGTTCCCCAAAGCCTGTTCATAGCCTCCAAGGCTCAAATCCTGAGTGTGATGGATTACTCTCCACTTGTCTGTATGAATGCAGCTACAATAACACTCAAGAAGCTTGACACCATCCAGGACAAAGCAGCCTGCTTGAATGGCATCACATTCACAGGATCCATCCTCTCCACCATTGACACTCAGTCACAGCAGTGTGTACTCTCTACAAGATGCACTGCAGAAATGCACCAAGGCTCCTTATAAAGCACATTTGAAACCCATGACCACTACTATCCGCAAGGACAAGAGCAGCAGAGCCAAGGGAAGCACTACACCTACAAGTTCCCCTTCAAACCACTCACCATCTTGAACTGGAAATATTTTGTGCTTCATTCAGTCAAAATCCTGGAACAGCCTCCCTAACTATTATTGAACTACTTAAACAAAATTGAACGTAGCAACCCATAAAGGAATAAAGAAATAGGCTGCGTTAGCTGACACCGATGCCTGTGTGCTATGAGTTGGTTTAAATGCGCCAATTTTGGGGGCAGAGGTCAGGGAGTGGGGATCAGAGATCAAGACTGGGAGGTGTAGGGGGCGTAAGAGATCGAGATGGGATAAAACGATCAGGACCAGGCTGGGAGGATGAAGGGGTTGGGTAGGGTGAAAAATCAGGAGGACACGGGAAGAGAGAGAGGTGGAGATTGGGATCCAGGAGCGAACCAGAGGGGAAGGAAGAGCTGGAGGGAGCTGAGGTAAGCATTTTTTTTCTTCATACATTCACAGGATGAAGGCGTCACTGGCTAGGCAGCATTTATAGCCCTTCTCGAATTGCCCGGAGTGCGGTTAAGAGTCAACCACATTGCTGTGGGTCTGGAGTCACATGTAGACCAGACCAGATAAGGATTAGAGACAAAAAAAACTGCAGATCCTGGAATTCAAAGTAGACAGGCAGGAGGCTGGAAGAACTCAACAAACCAGGCAGCATTAGGAGGTGGAGAAGTTGACGTTTTGGATGTAACCCTTCTTCAGGACTGCTGGTGGGTGTAAGGGGAGCTGCAAATAAAATGGGTGATGGGGACAGGGTGGTGAAGGGATAGATGAAGACAGGCAGAGGGTACGACCTGGTTGGTCAATGGGAGGAATGAATCCGGTTGGTGGCAGGGAGGGGTGGAAAGGAGGGGCAAGGGCTGGGAAGGAAGTCGAGTGATGGGAAGGGAGATTATTTGAAATTGGAGAACTCAATGTTGATCCGGGCTGTAGGCTGTCCAGGCAGAAGTTGAGGTGTTGTTCCTCCAATTTGCGATTTGGTTTGTTGCGGCAATGGAGGATGCCAAGGATGGTCATGTTGGAAAGGGAGTGGGAAGGTGAATTAAAATTTGTGGTGACTGGGATGTCCTGTCAGCCCCTGCGGGCCCAGCTGAGACGCAAGACAAACTGTTGCCTAAGTTTACATTCAGTCTCCCTGATGTAGCAAGGATCACATTGGAAGCACCTGATGGAAGAGAGGCAGATTAACCTCAGTCTCATCTGGAAGGACTGTTTGGGGATCTAGACCAGGTAAGGATGGCAGTTTCCTTCCCTAAATGACATTAATGAACTGACAATTGACTCATGGTCATCAATAGATTCTTAATACTAAATGGATATTTGTTGAATTCAGATTCCACCAGCTGCTGTGGTGGGATTTGAATCCAGCCTCCAAGACTGTTATCTGGATCAACAGTCCAGTGATAATACCATGAGGCCATTGTCTCCCTAATGCATGGTCAATAGACAGAGGGGAAGACGGCCTCCTGGCTCTTGGACTCACCTTGTCACCCCCAACCTTCCTGTTTCTGAGCCCTGTTACATTCTCACTTTGGAGGGGCATTCCCTCCAACCCTTGTCCAGAAACCCAATCCTCACCACTGAAGCCCAGTTCAAACTAATGCACACATCCGTGTGCAGTGGTGTCAGTGTACATGCACTCCAGAATGAACGTGTATGCGTAGTTGCCTGCAGTTCTAAGTGTCAGCAAACACTGCTAAAGAAGAAAGTCCTAGGATTACACATAGATCAGTCAGAATGTTGTGGAGTCTGGGCATGGACCAATGTTTCCTGCAGTGAACAAAGGGACTGAGTATGATGGAAATAGATTCAAGAGCGTTTTGTGTTGAATCTGGAGCAAGCAAGGAAGGGGGTGGGAGCGATGACTTCGTGGCATTATCACTGGACTATTAATCCAGAGACCCAGATAATGTTCTGGGGTCCTGGGTTCAAATCTCACCACTGAAGATGGTGGAATTTGAATACGTTGAAAGAAAATCTGGAATTAAGAGTCTAACGACCATGAATCCATTGTCAATGGTAAGGAAAAACCCGTCTGGTTCACTAATGCCCTTTAGGGTCTGGCCTACATGTGACTCCCAAATCACAGCAATGTGGTTGACTCTTAACCGCCCTCAGGATTATTAGGGATGGGTAGTTAAATTGCCCTCATCCAATGAATAGAAAAAAGAGGGATGGTGAAGTGCCCCACCCAATGAATTGGAAATGCAGAGGGTATTAAGGGTTAATAGTTTGGGAGGACACAGTGGATGAGAGCCATTGTGTGGACATGATGCATGTAATAGCAAATTGTAATCCATAAGCCTAGGGGAGAGGCGTGTGTTGTGGCAGAGTTAGAGAGGGTGGTGGCCCAAGAGTATGAGGTAGTAGAAAGAAGACACTGATTCTTGCAGGCTGCAGAAGAACTTCAACCTGCACTCATAGAGTCACAGAATTATATAGCACGGAAACAGACCCTTCGATCCAACTCGTCCATGCCGACCAGATATCCTAAATAAATTCAGTCCCATTTGCCAGCATTTGGCCCATAGCCCTCTAAACCCTTCCTACTCATATGCCTGTCCAGAAGCCTTTTAAATGTTGTCATTGTACCAGCCTCCATCACCTCCTCTGGCAGTTCATCCCTTGCACATTCTGTGTGAAAAAGTAGTCCCATTTGCCAGCATTTGGCCCATAGCCCTCTAAACCCTTCCTACCCATATGCCTGTCCAGAAGCCTTTTAAATGTTGTCATTGTACCAGCCTCCATCACCTCCTCTGGCAGTTCATCCCTTGCACATTCTGTGTGAAAAAGTTGCCCCTTACATCACTTTCCCCTCTCACCTTAAACTTATGCCCTTTAGATTTGGACTCCCCCACCCTGGGGAAAAGACCTTGGCTATTCACCCTATCCATGCCTTTCATGATTTTATGAACTTCTATAAGCTCATTCCTCAGTCTCCAAAGCTCCAGGGAAAATAGCCCCAGCCTAATCAGCCTCTCCCTACAACTCAAAGCCTCCAAGCCTGGCATTATTATTGTAAATCTTCCTGGATTGCAGAGGCTGGTTGCATAATTAATAAGGTGAAGATTGCATGTGAAAATTTGGCAAGGGTCATAGTGGGCCAGTGCCATCAATCTCATTCAAAAAACACTGTGTGTAAAAGTGGAAGAATTCAGCCTATTGTCTTGAGTTAATGTGAGGTCAAAGAATTTTAAATTGATTGTATTTAGCAATCAGTGTTTTCTAAAGCTTACATGTGTTCTGATACGTTGTGCCATTCTGACGTATCATGCACATTGGGAAAAAAAACTGTGACAAGTGTCCACAGTATTGATTTTTGTTAATTATCTTTGCTGGGTTAAATTTTGAGTTGCTGTATTACTTATATGTACAGAATTGTAGTCACTGTTAAATACATCATCAGTTATCCTTGACTGGAACTGCTGACAATAACAGTACTGTTCATTTTAAATTAAGACTTTGGTGAAGCTTTCAGCATTCCATCAAGTCGACACCTAATTCTTCATGTAAGACATAAAGGCAGATTAAATTAACTGAACAATGGCCACAGCCTCAATGATGTTCATGTGCCAGAAAAGCTATACTTTATAGCCTGATATTTCTGAATATTAAAAGTATATCTAATTGTTCATTGTTGCAATAGATTTGAACATTATTTTGCCACTGATGCATACCGTATAGGTAACTTGTTCTTGCTGCACATCTTTAGCAATTTAAAATCAAATTAAGAACACATATAAGGCCATTCAGCCCCTCAAACCTGCTCCACCATTCAATCAGATATTGGCTGATGTGTTTGTATTTCAGAATCCACAGTCCCACCTATCCTTGATAACCAGAAGCATGTTTACGAGCGGGCTAAAGGAGAACATAAAAAGGAATTTGATCCAGTCCATTGCAATGCAAAATATGGTGTCAGGGTCCATTTAATCACAGGGGAAGCCGTGGTTAAATTGTTGGAAACTGGAGAACGTCCTGTGACTAAGTTGAGGTTGGGAACAGGCCAAAGCAAGATACTCATCCACTTATTGGGGGGCGGGGGGATGTAAATTAGACTCATTAATAAACCGAATGGCACCATTTATTCTTGAGCCCATTGGAACTTAGTGGGAACCACATAGTCTTCCATGCCTTCCAATGGTCACTTAGTAAACTCAACTCCATTCAACCTTTGTGATTCAAAGATTGGTTTGGGAGAAATGGGTTTCATTTCCGGAACTTTGGCAACAGTACTGGTGGAAGTGGCATCTGTGTGGTTGAAGCAGTATTTGACTGAACTATTTTGGGATCATTTCTGTCAAGTCATATTACGAGGGCAATAGAGAGAACTTTAAACTTAAGGTTGGAGTTGAGGGATAGCATTTGGGAAGATTCTGTAAATTAAATACACAAGACAAAGCAAGAGAGCAAGGTAATCTCAGGACTGAGAAGAGAAGAATTTCTTCATTGTTGTGAAGCTGTGGAATTCTCTACTACAGAAAACCGTTGGGGTCAGTTTGCTCGATATATTCAAGAGGGAGCTGGACATGGCCCCTGCAGCTAAAGGGATCAAGGGGTATGGAGAGATAGTGGGCGTGGGATACTGAGATTGCATGACCAACCATGATCTTATTGAAAGGTGATGCAGGCTTGAAGGGCCAAATGGTCTACTCCTGCACCTATTCTCTATGTTTCTTTGATTTTTTAACCATAAAGGAAGTGATCATCAAAACGAGATAGGAACACACAAGTGTACAAACCTAAGAGTGCAGTTAATTGGGATAGAGTTCAGAAAAAAATGAAAAGATGAAACAAAAGGCTCTGTATTTAAATGCACCTAGTTTTTAATCATAAAATAAATGAATTGACAGTGCCAATTACAATAAAAAGAATTAATTGATAGTCATTACAGAGACATGGTTGCAAGATGAATAAGACTGGAACCTGAATATTCAAGGGAACATGACATTTAAGAAGCTAGTAAAGGTAAGCTATCGCTTGTGGGAGTGGTTTATCAGCCACCTAACAGCAATCATATTGTAAGGAAAGGTGTACAAAAAGAAATGTGAGAAAGGAAATCTGATCACCATGGGTGCTTTTATGCATGTATATAGGATAAATAAGATTGGAAGAGTAGACTAGATTTTGTGATGTGCAATGAAATTGGTTTAATTAATATCCACATTGTGAAGGCACCCCAAGGTCACAATGATCATAGCATGATGGAACTTTGCAGTCAGTTTGAGGGAAAGAAGAGTGGATCTAAGACTAGCGTTTTAATTTTAAATAAGGGCAATTCTAAGGTTATGATAACATAACTGGCTAAAGTGAACTGAGAAGCCAGGTTACGGGATGGGGTCATGCAAACATGGAGGCACACATTTGAGGCAACATTTTAGAATACTCAAGACTATATATTTCAAAGAAAAAGATTACAGAGGAACCTCGATTATCCGGCATTCGATTATCCAAATATCGGATTATCCTGCAAGATCGCAAGGTCCGGATGGTTGGTTAAACTATGTTATGTGGCATTCAAATATCCGGAATTCAATTAACCAAACAAAATACTCCCCGCCTGTGTCCTTTGGGTACTTGAGGTTCCTTTGCATAGAGTAGGATGTACCTTCTCTGACTAAGGAAGTTAAAGATAATGTCAAATTGAAAGAAAACTAACATAATTCCACAAAGAGGAGATGTAAGTCAGTTGTTTGAATAGAATATAAAGAGCATAAAAGAGTAACAAAACGATTAATGAGAAAAGTGAAATTTGAGTATTGTGGAAAGCTAACAAGAAATATAAAAACAGATAGTAAGTGCTTCAACAGGTATTGCAAAATTGAAAAGAGCAACAAAAGTTGGTGCTGCTCCTCCGGAGAGTGAGTCTGAGAAATTACTATTGGAAAATCGGAGAATTGCAAATGCATTAAACAAATATTGCATGTCTACTTCATTATAGAGGACACAAATAACACCAGAAATAAATGTGAATCAGAATGTGAAAGGTAATGAAGAATGCAAAATAACTACAATCAGCAAAGAAGAACTTCAGAAGAAGTTGTTTAAATCTAACAAGTCCACTTGCTGTGATAGACTTCATCCTCGCACCTTAAAAGAAGTGGCTGCTGATGTTGTACTTGACTGGTTTTACAGTTCCAAAGCTCCCTTAATTCTGGAATGGTCCCATCAGATTGGAAAATAGCAACTGGGATTCTTTTATTTACAAACAAGGCAAATGCGGTGTGAAAAAGTCTATTACACACAAGTAGTGTCTGTTGTGTGAAGGTAGAGTCAATTGAAGCATTCAGATGAGTATTTAAATAGATACATGTCTCTATTTAACAAATAGAAGAAGGGCACTAAGTCATAGTGCTCAGTGGACAACCAGAGTAGACACAATGCACCAATATCTGTGATTCAAGAAAAAGCGAGAGGAAGCAGCGATCAACAGGGCAGTTGACCTAGCATCTGCTGGAATTTTTACACCAAGCCACTTTGAAAATCTTAAGGCAATCAGGCAGAGTTGTGGTTTTGTGAAAAGGAAATAATGTTTGATTAATTTATTTAGAGTTCTTTGAAGATAAAGTGGAACCAAGGATATATTATATTTAGTTTCCCAGAAGGCATTTAATAAGGGGCCACGCAGTGTAAGAGTCATGAGGTAGGGGTAACATACTAACCTGTTTACAGATTTCATTGACTAATAAGGAGCAGGGTGTGGGTATATAAAAACGTGTTCACACATTAGCAGGATGTGACAGGTGGTGTACCACAGGGATCAGTGTTGGAGCGTCAATTACTTACAATCAATTGTTCTGACTTAGCTGGGGACTGTGTGCTAATGATTATGCCGCACTTTCCCAAAATGTACAAAATACCATTCAGGATATGAAGATGACCAATTTGCCTAACAGACCACTATTCAGGGCAAAAATAATTCACACCAGGTTTTGTCATGAACAGAATATAATTTGATATATTGTAACACACTTAAAAAACAGGGAAAAGATAGGATTTCTAATCTACTACTATGCAAAGTAAACTGTTCTCCTTTAAAAACCCCAAATATGCACGCACACACATTCATGTTTAAGAATACAAAAGACAGGCACCTTTGACCCACAAACAATGAGTTGAAAAATAATATAGGTGGGGTAAGCAAGTTTTAAAGAATAAATGTCTAGATTTCAAGAATGAGTTGTCTTCCATAGACCTTTTAATTTTTAGCAATGGTAACATGCTTGTGTCTGTAGGGTTTTCACGATTCACCAATCTTGATTGTGAGGACCTAGGTTTTTTTTATGAGAATTCTTCCTCTTAAGCTTTCTTGATACTTTGTCTTTTTCCTATACATAAAGAGAGAGAGAGAGATGGATGTTTTCAGTTCACAGCCTCTGGATGTTTCTCTCTCTGCTACCCTGACACTTACAGCTTTTAACATGCTGCAGTTCGACCAGTCAGCAGGCTGTCATCAGGCAGAATCTCCTTCACTCAGAAAACATGTGGTGCCACTTAGTCTCAAATTCGCTGCCGTGCTGTTTCAAAAAGCAATGTTGTTGAACACAACTAAAGATCGGCATTGTTTGATCTTCGTTGCAAAACTCTCGGTATTTAGAGTCATAGGGACAGCTATGTATTTCAGCTGTCCACAGACTGGCTGGCCGCTTTACAGAAAGCCCACATTCTGTCTGCAAAAGTGACCCTGAGCTTTCTGTTGCCTGCCATTTCAACACACCACCATATTCCCTCACCAACAGCTCAGTCTCAGGCCTGCAGCAGTGCTCCAGCGAAAGTCAGTGCAAGCTTGAAGAACAGCTTCTTATTTTCTACTTGGGGACTCTGCAGTCTTCAGGATCCAATATCAAGCTCAATATTTTGAGGGCCTGAGCACCTTCTCCCATGTCTCTACACGCACACACCAGGCCTTGTCATCACAGTCTGTTACCACAACCAACCCATTGTCAGCCACTAATATTCCCCCAGTTATTCAATCTCCCAGGCTGGCGTTTATCCAGTCCTTTGTCTATCCATCTGTGGTTTTCTCTCTGGGCTGCATCTCCACCTATTGTCAACTTCTCCCCATTTCCTTACCCCACCTTTAGCATATATACCAACATTTACCCAGCTAGAATCACTTCTGAAGAAAGGTCACTGCACCTGAAATGTTAACTCTGCTTTCTCTCTACAGATGCTGTCAGAACTGCTGTGCATTTCTGGTAATTTCTGTTTTTGTTGCAATCAAGTCTATTGTCCCCAACAAATAGAAATATGTAGGGTCGAACCTTTCATGTCCTTGAGCGATGCAGCCATAGACAAGAAAGTTAGGAAATTCATGAGAGATGGCCAGTGAGCAACTTCTTAATGTCAAGAGTAAAACATTCTATTTACCAATGGTGTAATGACTGGTATGTACTTGCAAGTGAGTGGTGAGGGGCCTATTTGCATGCATTGACTTCTCATTATTACTTTGTGTCACCTCCCTAATATGCAGTTTCTTATTCTCCTACCCCTGTCCATAAAATGCTAGATGGTGACTATTCCGAATCAGAGCAGTTACCTGCCAACTCCAGTTTGCTATTTGCTCTTATGGAACTCTATCTTTGACACCAGGTACCAACATTTCTGGGCACACTCCTTGGGCAGGAACTGCACCCCACCACTGTCCACGAATGTTGGTATCTGACACATGGCAGCCTTGCCATTACCTTATGACACATCTCTGATTCACTTGCAAGATAATTCTGTGCTTCAGTGCTCTAATGTGGAGCACACTAACACCTTTCATTGGAATGCTGCTTTACACAAAGGGCCGGCAGCCTTTTCATGCATGCACCAGGGTGTATCTCAGAGCTGCTTGCTCATGTCTTTGCACTTCACCTTCTACAACTTTGTTGCCATTTTTGCACTTTGCCCCCTTAGCCAGAGCTTAAAGGCTCACAGTATTTCTGTGTCGGCTTGCTGCTTAGCGCAGACACAAAACCAGGCAGCTGTGACATGTGATTAGTCAAGGGAGTCGGTATGCTACTGAATGATACAGTGCCAGGTCAATCTCACATTGACAGCATGTGCCAGCAGCCTATGTGGCAAGTATACACCATGGACTTTAAACAAATGGTTATTTCTCAAAGTTTAAAGGGAGTCGTTCTCAATCAAGTCAAGGGGAACTGGCATTAGTCAGGTGCTCCTTGCGCAGTAAGTCAATGTCATCAACTGATCTTTGTCTGGAGGCTTGGACACATTCTGTGACATGGAGTGGACATGTTTGGGGTCCATATTGCTATCATCTGGGGTGTGGGCTGCAATCAGTCCTGCAGGTCCTATACAAACATTCAGGGGATTTAGGGTGAGTCAGTTGTGGAAAGTATGTCATTTATTAGTGAGACTGGTTCCTTAAATTTGGTCCATTGACAGGGTGAGCCGCAGTCAGTCCTGAATTTCGCCTCAATGGAAAGCAAAGGAGAGTTCTGGACCATTGCTGTTTTAGGGAAACTGGGGGATTCAGTTCTGTGTTTTGAAGGCAGTAAGCTATGATTAGATTACTTATTTAGATTAGATTACTTACTTACAGTGTGGAAACAGGCCCTTCGGCCCAACAAGTCCACACCGACCCGCCGAAGCGCAACCCACCCAGACCCATTCCCCTACATTTTACCTCTTCACCTAAGACTACGGGCAATTTAGCACGGCCAATCCACCTAACCTGCACATTTTTGGACTGTGGGAGGAAATCGGAGCACCTGGAGGAAACCCATGCAGACACAGGTAGAATGTGCAAACACCTCACAGTCATTCGCCTGAGGCAGGAATTGAACCCAGGTCTCTGGCGCTGTGAGGCAACAGTGCTTATAAAGGATACAAGTATTATGAAGGGACCAAACTTGACATCTCATTGGGGGTGGGGTATTTGAAGCACTTTGGAGAATAACAGATATTGAGGGAGGCATGTTACCCTATCACCAATGTGACCTCACTGTGCAATATGATGGTAGGCATGACTAAAATTTAAGGCTGGGGTTCAGGGTCGATGTTGAGAGTTAAAGACACAATTCCAGGTGGTGTGTGGAAACATTTGGAGGATCAATATTCAAGACCTGACCCAGGAAAGCTGGAAAGAAAGGGATGTGGAGGTTCTGAGACACCCCTTGATTACCAGGCTGAGTCTCACTATATCATACATGAGATGTATGGTCTTCCATGTTCATATGAGTCATTAATATGCACTGCAAATGAAAAGTAACTGCAGCCTCACCTGGAGTGGGCAGAGTCAGTGTTTTATATTTGTCAGAGAAAGCTGGGCTTTACTTATGAACAACATGAAGCTTTTCAACAGGCATTCACAATAAAAGTTTAAATCAACATCAATCATAGCATCCAACATGTTGTTCCGACATGGAGATAGCAGAACCAAATCAACCAATAATGCAGTAAAATTAAAATCTTCAAAACCCTCAAAATTAACCCCAATCCTAGATTATGTGAATAAATACATCCAGTCACCGGTTTGTATCTTGAACAATAGGCTTAGCAATTTATTTCACAATAGCAGTGCAAGAATTAAATAACAAATTAATCTAATTGTTACCTATGCTATAAACCCATTCAGGTCCATCCACATAAAGGACAGACAGTTAAGGAATAAATAAAAGATGATACCAAAACAAACCAGATTACTTAAGTGAAAGAGAGTGAGGACTGCAGATGCTAGAGATAAGAGTTGAGAGTGTGGTGCTGGAAAACACAGCAGGTCAGGCAGCATCCTGGATGAAGGGCTTATGACCAAAATGTTGATTCTCCTGCTCCTCAGATACTGCCTGACCTGCTGTGCTTTTCCAGCAGATTACTTAAGTGGTTTTCACAATGCATTTCACAAACCACAGGCATAGATGTTTGATTTTCTGAAGATGTCGATCAGGGTCAACCTGTTAATTCAACCAGTCTAACTCCAGTTTGGGATACAGACAGACTCTAACCTTACACTTTTAATGCATTGTCTGAGCTGAGATGTGACTTTTTTTATCCACTGATAAAATCTTAACTTATCTCGGGGCTGTGACTTGAAAGAAATTCTGGGATTTACATATTAATCAATCAAAACCTGCTTCCCCATTCTAAATGATTAAAGACTTAACAGCCATCTAGGTTTGTCTAATACATCGTATCGTCGTATAACACTTTGATCTTTTGCTATAAATTCCAACAATTCTAACAATGCATTTCTAACAATATGAAATGCATACAATGTAGAACTGTGCTTCATTCCTTGTAAGATTGTGCTATGTCAATGTTCCTTGTGGAGTCATTCCCTGGCCCTCCTTGTCAGATGTTAAGTGGCTCAATAGAGGGCTCATGTGATACTGTGGTAATGTTCCTGCCTCTGTGCCAGGCAATCTACATTCAATCCCATCTACAGGGGTATATGAAATAGGGGTAGAAATTAGGCCATCAGCCCATCAAAATGCTCCACCATTCAATCATGGCTGATAAGTTTCTCATCCCCATTCTCCCCATAATCCTTGATCCCCTTTCAGATCTTTCCTTTTCGATGAGGCTGTGCCCTCGGGTCCTCGTCTCTCCTACCAATGGAAATATCTTTCCAACATTTACTCTGTCCAGGCCAATCAGTATTCTGTATGTTTTGATTGGATCCCCCCTCATCCTTCTAAACTCCATTGAGTACAGACCCAAAGTCCTCAAATGTTCCTCATATGTTAAGCTCTTCATTCCTGGGACCATTTTCATGAACATCCTCCAAGGCCAATACCTCCTTACTGAGATATGGGGCCTGAAACTGCAATACTCCAAAAGTGGTCTGACCAGAGTGTAATAGAGGTTCAGAAGTATATCCCTGCTTTTATATTCAAGTTCTCCCAAAATAAATACCTTAATTGGCATTCACTATTGACTTAACCTGCAAATTTATTTTGAGAGAATCCTGGACTAGAACTCCCAAGTTCTTTTGCACTTCAGACTTCTGAATTTTCTCCCCATTTAGAAAATAGTCTGCGCCTCTATTCTTTCTACCAAAGTGTGACCTCATACTTTCCCACGTTGTACTCCATCTGCCACTACTTTGCCCATTCTGCTAACCTGTACAAATCTTCTGCCATCTCCCTACCTCCTCAATGCTACCTGTCCCTCTACCTATCTTTGTATCATCTGCAGACTCGGCCAGAATGCCCTCATTTCCTTCATCTAGATCATTAATATATGAAGTGAAACTTTGTGGTCCCAAACACTGAGCCTTGCGGAACACCACTTGTCACCAGCTGCCATCCTGAGAAGGTCCCTTTTATCTCCACTCTCTGCTTTCTGCCAGACAGCCAAGCTTCTATCCATGCTAGCACCTTGCCTCTAGCACCATGGGCTCTTATCGTACTCAGTAGCCTCCTGTGCGTTACCTTGTCAAAGGCCTTCTTGAAATCCAGGTAAATGACATCCATTGACTCTCCATGGTTTCACCTGCTCGTTACTTCCTCAAAGAATTCTAGAAGGTTTGTCAGGTGTGATGAAACCATGCTGACTTTGCCCTATTTTACCATACACTTCCAAGTATTCAGAAATCTCATCCTTCACAGTGGATTTCAGGATCTTACCCATGACCAAGGTTAGGTGAATCTGTCTGTAATTTTCCATCTTTTGCCTTATTCCCTTTTTAAACTGGGTGTCACATTAGCGATTTTCCAGTCCTCTGGGACTCTTCCTGATTCTAATGATTCCTGAAAGATCACCACTAACACTATCTCTTCAGTTATCTCCCCTCGAACTCTGGGGTGTAGTCCATCTGGTCCAGACTATTTATCCACCTTCAAGCCATTCATTTCTCCTAGCACATTCTCCTTGGTTATGGCTGCCATACTCCCTCTTTTTGGATATTACTCTTTTTGGAATTTTTGGGCTATTACTTGTTAGTCACTGTTAAGACTAACACGAAGTAATTATTCAGTTCGTCAGCCATTTTCTTGTTCCCCACCACTATCTTTCCAGTGTCATTTTGCAGCCCAATGTCCACTTTTGCCTCTCTTTTCTCCTTTATATATCTAAAGAAACTCTTACTGTCTTCCTTCATGTTACTAGCTAGCTTACCCTCCTATTTAATATTCTCCCTCGTTAATTCTTTGTTGCCATCTGTTGGTCTTTGTAAGCTTCCCAATCTTCTGGTTTTCCATGCCCTTCGCCACATTACATCCTTTCTCTTTTGCATTTATGCTATCCCTGACTTCCTTAGTCAGCCATGGTTGCCTCATCCTCCTTGGACCATGCTTCTTTTTCCCTCGGGATAAATCACTGCTGCGTCTCCTGAATTGCTTCAGAAACACCAGTCATTGCTGTTGCACTGTCTTTCCTGCTAGACTCCTTTCCCAGTCAGTTCTACCCAGCGCCTCCCTCATGTTTCTGCAGTTACCTTTATTCAGCTGTAATACCATTACCTCTGATTCTATCTTCTCTCCCTCAAATTGCAGAGTAAATTCAATCATAATATGATCACTGTCTCCTAAGGGTTCCTTCACCTTCAGCTCCCTTATCAAGTCTGCCTCGTTGCACAACACTAAATCCAGGATTGCCTTTTCCCTAGAGAGCTCCACCACAAGCTGCTCCAAAAAGCCATCGGGTATCCATTCCATAAATTCCTTTTCTTGCAATCCCCTACCAACCTGATTTTCCCAGTCCACCTACATATTGAAATCCATCATGATCACTGTAATTTTACCTTTCCTACACATCTTTTCTATTTCTTGGTGTATCTTGCACCCCATCTCCTGGCTACTGTTTGAAGGCCTGTACATAACTACAACTGTGGTTGTTTTTACCTTAGTGGTTCCTCAATTCAATAATAACATGACTGAACTAGTTGATCTTTTAAGAAAAAGCATAAAACACTACTTGGATTTTGGACCCAACAACCCATTTCTGTGCTGTACAGTATCAAGTTATTTTATTGCAGAGAAGGTTTACCAGGATGTTGCCTGGGCTGGGGAGTTGGAATTATAAAGTGAGATTGGACAGACTGGGGTTGCTTCCCTTGGAGCAGTAGAGACTGAGGGGCACTTGACTGAGATGTGAAAATTACAAGGAGCATAGATAGTAGTAAACATGCATCAATCTTTCCCCTTGGTGGAGGGATCTATGACAAGGGGGCGGTGTTTGAAGGTAAGAGGCAGGAGGTTGAGAGGAGATGTGAGGCAAACCTTTCTCACACAGCCGGTGGTGTCAATCTGGAACTCCCATCTGTACGGGTGGTGGAGGCAGAAACGCTCATAACATTTAAGAATTAGTTAGATGTGTGCTTCCGATGCCAAGGTCTATGGCCCAAGTGCTGGAAAATGGAATTAGAATAGTTAGATGTTATCTTTGACTCACGTGGACTCGATGGGCTGGAAAGGATCTTTTTCTGTGCTGCAGACCTCGATTACTCTCATCCAGGAATAGGGGGAATGCTACAATTGGACTCAATTGGACTCAATAATTAGAGATGTGAAACAGAATTCACTCTCATGTTCCCTATTCAACTTGTGGTCTTGGATAGTGCATTTGACATTGAATGAAGAACAGAAGAGTTAGTGTCTGGCTCTTTATACTCAACAGGTTCTGACTGCTACCAGATGAATCACCACCTTCAGGATGAACAAAGAAATACCAAATTATTTGTTTTTCTAAATCATCATTCAGTTGTGTTGATTATTTAAATCCGTAATCCCCACAGCAACCTCAGGTAACTTCAAGGAAATGCATAAGTATACAACTCATGAAACCTCATAACCTAGTACAAATGGCTTTTCTTTTATGCTACTTCATCAATATTAATTCATGAAGTTTCCAGGATCTGCAGTCCTCACTTTCTCCTAGTTGACTTTATAAAAAGGGTTTTTGTTGCCCAACTCTATTGAATGCTGATATAAACATGGGTTACTCCATTTCATGGACTAATTTACATATGGGACAGAAGGAGTTGTTACCATGAGCAACACTTTGCAACCACTACACATTAATTGCTGAGAAATAAAATATTTTAAATATCCTGATTGTTTTTCTCTTGCCAAGATATGATTTGCAGCTTTAGAGAACACATAAAATATTACATCTCCTCTTCATGCAAGAGGAGCATGGATCTTTTGCATTTGCTAGGGCCATTACCCATCAGTCTTAGCTGCCTCAAAGTGTTACAAAATGAATGGAAACCTTCTTCTGGTATTTCTCCATCTAATTTTTCTCTTAACTCTGTAAAGAGAGGCCAGACCTTTGCTTTGCGCTTGCCTCCCTCAGCACATGCCCCAGCAGCATGGCTGAATGAGTCAACACTCGAATTGAGGAAGAGGTTTATATTCCTCTTGTATCATGACCCTTACAGTACAATTCTCAACCTCTTAACTATGCCATTGACTGTCCAAACCTTTCAGCACATTTTTTTTAACCACATGAAACCTGAAAAGCATAGAGAATTTTTTGTTTTAGTTCCATACTTACATTCTTTCCTTGATGTGATCTCTTAAATGTGCAGTATAAATAGAATTTGTTGTGGCCAGCACATGGTGATAAATATCTTGAGGTTGGCCATGACTCACTCAAATTATCCGGTCAACTTCACTTCTAAAGATACTTTGAACACTCTGGTGGTCATGACACAATATCTATAAATTGTGCACTCATGGTGTTGAAGTAAAGCTTTCCTTGCTGTCCAGTTCTACAGACATTGAGGATAAGAAAAAATATAATCAAAGAGCTATTTTTGGCAATCATGAGGGGAGTGAAAAATCGTACCTATGAATATCTTTTTTTCCTCGTAATTAATGGCCCACTGACTAAACCACATTCTCACAAATCACACGCTCCCATAATTTCCTTACAGGGTCAGTAATTATATGAAGGAATGAGGCACTCTCCTCTGTACTAGAAGGATTTTCAAAGATAATGGAATCAGTTTTGAAATGTGCATATGCTGGAGGAATTAAAGTTGTATACTTTCACATTCGTAGGACATTCCTTAAGGCATAAATATCTGTATAATCAATTACCTCCTTTACAAAGATATTCCAGATGCGAACAATATTGGTCATCTGCACAGATTGTTTTATCATGATAAAAAACAATCTGGCTAGTGAGATTTTGAGAGTTACAGTCAGAAGCCAGGGAAGCTGTAATAGGGTATAAAGAAATGCCAGAAGAATTGGACTTCAGTTCTCACAAAAAACGGTACAAATATCATCCCCAAAACGTTACGGAACCAAGGATCTGGTGAGAAGGCTTCTACAAAGAAGTCAGCATTAGTAACAAAGCAGAGCTGGGGAAATTAATGGGGTTAATACTTACCACAGTGGGAGTGCAGCTGTGGTTCACGAAGCAGATACTGTGGATGGCTGGAATGTCATATGGGGAGAGATTGGTTTGACTGTGCCTGTATTCACTGGAGTTTAAAAGAATGAGAAGGGATCTGATGGAAAAGTTTAAAATTCTAACGGGGCTGGACAGACTAGATGTACGGGGGGATATTTTCCCTGTATGGGGAGTCTATAACCAGTGGACATAGTCTCAGGATAGAGAGTAGACCATTTTGGACTGAGGTGAGGAATAATGTCTTTGCTCAATGGGTAGTGAATCTGAGAACCCTCTACCATGGAAGGGTGTGGAGGCTAAGTCAATGAATAGATTAAAGATATTTTAGATTTTAAAGGCATCATGGGATTTGGGGGTAAAGCAAAACATCTTGGATTCAGATAGAGCAGTAACCATGAACAGAATGAATGGTGGATCAAGCTGGAAGTGTTAAAGGGTCACTCCTGCTCCTCTTTGCTATGTTTAGTGAGATACTACTATTCACTCCAAGGATAAATACATGCATGGCATCATACTGCACCATCAGCCAAAGGGATTGGTTGAGATCAGACCCTTCACTCCATATATACCTGGGTATCAATGTAAAACCTTCCCGGACTTATCAGCTCAGTAATGTGGCACTGCACATATCCACAAAGGCCTTGATGCTGAACTGTCATTGACAAACTTCATGTTCACAACACACCTTATAAATACTAAAAAAAAATTAATGTTAACAAAAATATGAATAAGTCATAATAATGGATTTTAATACTTAAGACAATGTTGTTTGGCTGTGAGATTTTAGGGTTCTTCTAATAAAATGTTATCAAGAAAGCTGGACTATATTGGTATTTTATAACTGGTATTAACAAATTTCCCCAATTACAGACTCCATTCTGTAAGCAATGAATGTGTAGCTACCAATTAATCTTTTGCACCTCCAGGCAAAGGTCTAAATCAGCTGGATAGAGCTAAAGCAATTTGTGCACAGCTAAAATCAAATTGGCGAATAAGTGTTCCGTGCCACTGCCTAGATTTCTGAAGCTAATATGCAATTGGTATTCCAGCGATGGATTCAAGCTACATTATTTGCAACTATCAATTCTAATTATGCCAATTATTGATTACTTTGAAAAATCTAACATTCACACTTGCCTAATCAACTTCTCGATTGAAGTTGCATGTTAGCCAATTCTCAGGATTAGATGAGTTCTGAGATCAGGCTTCATATTGTTAGCTAAATTGTTGCTTTATTTAAAAACAAATTTAGTTTTAACTCATGATGGTTTAGTTTTTTTGTGAATTTGCCTGCTTTAAAATAAATATTACAACTTTTACAGTAGCTGAGTGGAGTCTGGGTGTTGTAATTTTATTTGTGTAGCAATACATATCATGCATTCATTACCTCTTAATCTACAGTATATCTTCCATAGTCATTCTTATTCTCATCATCTCTAAGACTCTATGCAGTCAGAGATATGATAAATATCCAGGCCTAATATTTTGCACTGACTTTTAATATATTACTTTTTGGGAGTTGTAGAAGCAGATATAATAGCAACATTTAGACAGACACTTGAACAGGCAGGGGATAGAGGGATATGGACTATGTGCAAAAATGGGATTTTTAAAAATGTAATCCATTTCCTAATCAACGTGTCCTGAGATGTTATTAACTCTGGAGCAGGTGGGGCTTGAATCCAGGCCTCTCAGTACAAGGATACAGACACTAACACTGTGCTGCAAGAAGGCAAAATGAAAAATACAGATGTCAAAATCTAAGAAAGGAATTTTTCTGCCAGAACCATCAAGTAAAATATCAGTACAAGATTCCTATACAACCCAAAGTATTGCTCAGGTAAATATACTACAATAATTGCAAATAATTACAATTACAAACATTCAGTATAAATGTCATCAGTTATTTCTTAACCTTGATGCACAGACGGAATTAACTCATTGGAATCTTTCCATGCGATTGGCTTTGATAACATTAACAACTGGACAATGCCACAAGTTAACTGCAATTCTGAATCATGATCAGTTCTTTTGGAAGGAGCATTAACTTCTGAACATACAATGAGCTAAGTGCCTATCAGTGTGCTGGAAATTAGATCATCTTTCTGCTGTTCTGCTGTGTACAGTAAATAGCAGGGGAGTGTTCTTGAATTGTCTCTGACTTTGCAGCTCTGCATATCTCAGGAGACTGAAAGACCGAATAAAGAGGTAAGAAAGACTGGGAAACCCAGCAGCCTGTTAAAGAAATCTATGCCGGAGGCCCAGGGTGTGATAGTGAGACTGGGCACTATACAAAAGGAAGATATGAAAGCATGGTGGCAGCATCCGGTGGAAAAGGACAGAAACTGATCATCTCCACATTCAACGTTGGTAACAACTGGCCACGTGGATGATTGTAAGTTTCAGTCAAATCAAAAAGGGCTTTGTACTTTGCTCTTGTTGGTTTAATGAACTAATGAATTCAACTTTGCATTTAACTGTGTTTCTTGTACGCATTTTGTTCTTTTAAGGCCAGAGTCCAAGAATTACTGTAAAGAGAAAGGGACTAGGATCTCCTACAGATCTTTTCAATTGCAGCAGGACTCAAAGGATTAGAGGTAAATGATGGACAAGATCAAGACACACAATGGAGGATGGGATATTCTCATGTGTGTGTAGCAAAGTAGATATTTCTGAATCGAAGGTGCAAGGAAATCTGCAGGAGAAGGCAATATATTGGACAATAGATGTGACTGTAAATGAATGAGAAGAAAAACATTTTGGTTACCATGGCTACAAAAACAAAACTGACTCCTTGTGGTGAATGTAGTTAGAGGAGATAAAAATGAATTGGAAAGCTTGATGAGCAACAGAAAGGCCATTGGTCAATCAGGAAGCAAAATACTGAGGTAATAAAAGATAGCAGAGGACAGTGCAGGAAGAAACTGAACAACCAGTTCACTGAACTTGAAACATTAAATGCTTTCTCCCCACAGATGCTGCCAGGCCTACTGAGTTTCTCCAATGAGGAGTTACCAAACTACAATGTGGATTGATATCAGGATGCCAGTGATGGGTCAGTCACAACAACCAGGTGGAACATATTTCTGTCCTTCAAAATCGTGTATATGTGAGGCATCATTCGTTTTTCCGCATGTGGTTAGCTATGAAGGAACTCTACGACCAACACTAATGTAGAAGGAATAAAAACAGAACGTGCTGGAGAAACTCTGCACTGGGATATTGAGGTTCCTCCTTGGAGTTGAATTGTGTCATATGTATTAGTGATTCTAT
This sequence comes from Chiloscyllium plagiosum, assembly GCF_004010195.1. Taxonomy (NCBI): domain Eukaryota; kingdom Metazoa; phylum Chordata; class Chondrichthyes; order Orectolobiformes; family Hemiscylliidae; genus Chiloscyllium; species Chiloscyllium plagiosum. Next base: position 72,249,123 of record NC_057711.1, read on the forward strand.
AATTGATTATTGTATTTGTATGTTTTGATATGTAAATTGTTATGCCTCTGGGATGGTGCACCGAAAACCAAGCACTGCTATTATAGGAGTTGGAACAAAATTGAAGATTTTTAAAAGTACGCAGAATCCCCAATACAAGAGGAACCTTGATGATCTGAACAAGATGGGTCAGCACTATTTCGTTCGGATAATTGATTATTTGGTTAATCGATTCAATGCCTTTCCTTTGGGGTTCGGGAGTTTTCTATTAAAGTCTGCTCCCCGTTCAGGAGACATGCAGCAGCATAGCGCGCGCGCGCGAACGCGAGTGTTGGACAGTGTTGGACGAGGTTTGGAAGGCTGGCAGGGGCAGTGTTGGACGGGATTGGGGGCAGGTGGGGGTAGTGTTGGGGGCTGACAGGGAGGCGGCCAGGGAGGAGTGGTAGGGCCCGCCTGCACCCCGTCTGCCCCAACACCTTTCCCCTCCCAATCTCGTCCAACACTGCCCCTGCCTGCCCCAAACCCCGTCCGACACTGCCCCGAACACTGCCCACCGCCCGCCCCCAACCTGTCCAACACCGCCCTCCCGCCCACACCCCCATCCGTCTGCACCCCCAGACCCCCGTGCACCACCCCCGTCCACCCCCGCCCTTTCTCCGGGGCAGTCAGGTTGGACACCAGCAACAAGATTGCTACCGTTGCTCTGCGTTTTGGGAGGGTGTGGTGAGTTTCTAAATAGCGCGAACATACACACTCAACTTTTTGCTGCAACTTTTTAACAGGTTCCACCTTTGCCCTGTATAGGACAATGTTAGAGAGATTATCTGGGGAAGGGGGGTGGGATTTAGGGTACACGCCTGGGTAGAACTCCAGGGAAAGTGTGGGGGGAGAGAGAGAGAGGGTGGGAGGTCAATCATTTAGAGACGGTGCCTGCGCTCCCATCAGTCCAGGACTGTTCTCGGCAGCACTGAATTCACTTTTAATCACTGTAAACAAAAGACGCGATCAGTGTTGGACACACGTCTTTGATATAATGTTTCTGTCGTGACTCCGAGATCTCCTTCAGATAGTCCAATTTTGAGATAATTGATGTTCTGATAATCGAGGGTCCCCTGTAGACCTGTCCTTTAGAGGTAACTCGGTAGAAAGCACAGACCAAGGTTTGGTACTTGACAAGAATTACTATTTACTGCAAAGAGAAATATTTTAACTAGAGATAAATATTTAAGAACCATTGGATCTATAACTCTATAAATTAAAATTATAATTCACTTATTAACCTGTCCGTCTACACATGCTTACAAGGTAAAAGAAATGGGTATTATGTGTGTGGGGGAAGACAAGGAAGGCAATTCAGTGGTCTCTGTCAACAGGCTTTGCTGAGACAATCCTTCAGCTGAACACGATCTTCCTTCTCCTGGTGCTTTCTCAGGAGGCACAGGATAACTGGTTCACAGTAATACAGATCACTGGCTTGTTAATTAAAAGTAGGTTAAAAACAATGACTGCAGATGCTGGAAACCAGATTCTGGATTTGAGTGGTGCTGGAAAAGCACAGCAGTTCAGGCTGCATCCGAGGAGCAGGGAAATCTGCTCCTCGGATGCTGCCTGAACTGCTGTGCTTTTCCAACACCACTCAAATCCAGAATGCTAATTAAAAATGCCAACTTTCAGCATCTGATGAGGAAAAATAGACTGGCTATTTTCTGGCTTGATACATTTACTGCAGAACAAAGACAGCTCCTTTCCTTCCAGAGATCCAAAAGCTTCTGACCTGAATGTTCACATCACCAAAAAAAAATCACAGAAATTCATGGAAAAGCTCAGCAGCTCTTGTAGCATTCATGGAGGGAAAGCAGAGTTAACTTTTCGGATCCAGTGACCCTTCCTCAGAACTGTTGTGTGGAAGGGTTACTGGACCTGCAATGTTAACTTTGATTTCTCCATGCAGGTGCTGCCAGATCTGCTGAGCTTTTCCAGCAATTTGTGCTTTTGTTTCTGATTTCCAGCAGCTGCAGTTCTTATGGGTTTTATTCACATTAGCTACCTGGGACTCAACCAGCACCACTAATCCAGAATCTGGTTTCCAGCATCTGCAGTCATTGTTTTTACCACATAGTTGTTGGCAAGTGTAAGGCCTTTGTCCTTGATAACTGGTCACCATTTCACTTATTGCTGGCCGAATATTCATTTGTACACAATGCACTGGCTCCAGCTCAGCTGTAGCTAGGCTTCCCTGCTGTTTTGAACAAACAGAGTGTAAATTACACTTAAAATGAGTGGCAGGTAATTTTTTTTAAAAAGTGCACTATTCCCTTTCACAAATCCTTGGCTTTTAAACAGCCCCTTTCCCTTTCCAGTCCAGAATAAAAAATACAGCAATTTTAAAAAGATACCATCTTTATAAAGCTAAAAAGACAAACTAAAAGGGAGACACTTGAGGGTTTAGTAAGAAAGGGATTCCAAGTGATGGAACTTAATGGGAGGCAATGGCCTAGTGGTATTATCACTAGACTGTTAATGCTGAGACCCAGATAATGTTCTGGAGACCCGCATTTGAATCCTACTGTGGCAGATAGTGAAGCTTGAATTCAATAAAATCTGGCATTAAGAGTGTAATGATGACCACGAATCAATTGTCAATTGTGGGAAAAGTTCATCTGGTTCATTAATGTCTTTCAGGGAAGGAAACTGCCATCCTTACCTGGTCTGGCCTGCATGTGACTCCAGACCCACAGCAATGTGGTTGATTCTTAACTTCCCTCGAGGCAATTAGGAAAAGACAATAAATGCTGTCCAGTTGGCGATACCCTCATCCTGTGAATGAATATAAAAAAACACTGAATGTATTAACTGATTAAAGAATTGTTTTTATGACTGGAAGTTTGTGATCAGTACTGTGCCACAAGGATCAGTGCTGCCACCTTTGTTGTTGCTATGTTCACTAGCAACTTGGATGTGAATGTAGGAACTTGATGTTTTGATCGTGAGGAGATTGGTCTCAAACTGCAGTCTGATGTCGATCATTTGGTAAATTGGGCAGTGCAGTGGCAGATGGAATTTTAATCCTTATAAGTGTGAATGATTGTGGCAAGTCTACTAAGGGAAGGATTTACACAATGAATTGTCAGTCCCTATGGAGTACTGAGGAACAAAAGCACCTTGTTATATAAATCTATAATCCCTGAAGGTGTCAGCACAGGTAGGCAGGGGGTTAAAGGCAGTATGCAGGATGCTTGCCATCATTAGCCAGGGTAGAGAATATAGAAGCATAGACATCTTGTTACATCTTTACAAACCCTTGTTAGGTCACAGGTGAAATATTGTGCAAAGTTCTGGTCACCACAATATGGGAGGGACATGATTGCACTAAAGGACATTGACCAGAGCCAGGAGCAGGCAGGTTAGACTAGTTAAATTTGGGATAATGTTCAGCATGGACTGGTTGGTCTGAGGGGTCTGTTCCCATGCTGGATGACTCTATGATTCTGTGTTGCCTGGAATGGATAGCTTCAGTTATGAGGAAAAAATGGATGGGTTGGGTTTGTTATCCTTGGAGCAGAGGAGGCTGATGGGGACGGAGAAATCTATACGAAGTCTCCAAATTTAAGAGGTGTGTAAAGACGGTAGACGTGAGAATCTTTTCCCTGTGACAGACATGCTATGCCCAGAGGGAATATGACTAAAGTAAGGAACAAGTAATTTCGAGGAGATTTGAGGGGAAAAAGTGTGCTGCCTGAGAGGGTGGTGGATGCAGCTGCTCTTGCAACATTTCAGAAGCATCTAGATGCACACTTTAAAATGTGAGGGCATATCAGGTTATGGATCAAGTGCAGGTAAATGGGGTTAGTGTGGATTGCTACAAAAACAGAAATTGCTGGCAAAACTCAGCAGGTCTGACAGCATCTGTGAGAAGGAAGTAAAGTTTTGAGTCCAATGATTATACATCAGAAAACCTTGTGTAGCTTGGTGTTTGATTATCAGCACAGATATGATAGACTGAAGGGCTTCTTCCTATGCTCCATGACCCTTTCTATCAATGACTCTCTAAGATTTGGCTGAGATGAGCAATCCACTCAAAGTGGCAGGAGGATCATCAGAAGTAATATCTCGGGTGTTAAAGAAATAATAAAGAGAGAACTGAGCAACATGAAACAGTTAACCTCAATGCACAGAGGAATGAACTAAATAAAATCCTGACTCCTGATCAATCATTAACAACAGGACAATGCCACAAGTTAACTGCAATGATCAGTTCTGTCAAGAATGGAGTTAAAAATCACACAACACCAGGTTATAGTCCAACAGGTTTAATTGGAAGCACACTGGCTTTCGGAGCGATGCTTCTTCATCAGGTGACAGTGGAGCCCTCCACTATCATCTGATGAAGGAGCGTCGCTCCGAAAGCCAGTGTGCTTCCAATTAAACCTGTTGGACTATAAGCTGGTGTTGTGTGATTTTTAACTTTGTACACCCCAGTCCAACACCGGCATCTCCAAGTCAAGAATGGAAGAAGCATTATCACCTGAACAGGTTATGAGCTAAGCACCCAAGATTGTATTGGAAATCACATAACTTTCTGCTGTGCAAACAGCAGGAGAGTAGATAAGGAACTATCTCAGATTTTGCAGTTCTGCATAGCTCAAGATAGAGGTGTGAAAGTCCAAGAAATCCAATTGGCTGTTAACCAGACCTATCCTGAACCCTAAATAGAAACATAACAAACGAGCAGGAGTAGACCATAGAGCCTGTTCTATCACTTAACATGATCAGAGCTGATCTTCTATCTCAATGACATATTCCTCCTTTCTTCTCACACCCATTGAGGCCCTTCGTGTCTAGAAATGTATTCAGTGACATAACCTACGCAGCCGTGGAGAATTTCTCTTTAATTGAGCCGTACTGATTTTTCAATGGCCAGACATTATTTCAGTGTAGATGGAAGTTGCTCATGGGGACCTTGCAGAATCCACATCGTAGCAAATTTCAAAGGAATCCTCCAGGAAATTGAATATTCCTGGACATTTTTCTATGCTTTGAACTCTCTGAAAGTATCCAATTTCATTGGAGAATTTGGAGGATTCTGAAGAAATTAAGAAAAGAGTTACTTCTAACACATGAGTAACTATTCAATTGACTCGTTATTTGCCTCACTCAAACCTAACTGCACTCCATAAGCCAATTACACCACCCAGATCCTGAAATGATACCCACTTCTTTCACTTGGGACCCAACATCTTGCCGTTCTACAAACCAGACAGTCCCCTTATCCTCTCACTTGCGTTGTGTCCACTCTCCTCCATATCCTTTTTGATGTGATAGCTCCATCCACTCCAACCTGCCATATGCACTACATCACTTATCTGCTTCGCCTATTACCTTGCACCCTAAACCCTTGTCCTTCTAGCACCTTACTACCTGACATCTTACCAACTTGCATCCTGCACACCTGTCATCCAACCCTCTGGAAACCAACTCCCAATCTAACTGATATCCTTTACATTGGCACATTAACCACTTAAAATCCTACACACCTAGCATCCTATTCCACATGGCATCCTACTTACCTGGCACCCTGCCCTCTCTTACCCATCCTGCACCCTATCCTTCCAGCACTCTAACTTCATTCTTACCGTATGTACTAACCATTTAACAGCATCATCCAGAAGAAGGGTGTTACTTTTCACATATGAATGTGAATGTAAGTTGTGCAGTTAGTAAGTTAGCAGATGACACCAAGAAAGTTACCTCAGAGTACAATGAGACATTGATCAGATGGGCTGATAGGCCGAGAAGTGTTTAATTTAAAGTTAAATTCAGATAAATGTGAGGTGCTGCATTTTGGTAGGAAAAACCAGGGCAGGTAAAGTCCTGGGCAGTGTTGCTGAACAAAGAGACTTTGGAGTGTAGGTTCACAGTTCCTTGAAAATGGACTCGCAGGTTCTCAGGATAGTAAAGAAGGTGCTTAGTATGCTTACCTTTATTGGTCAGTGCATTGTGTACAGGAGTTGGGAAGTCATTCTGCGACACTGGTTAGGCCATTAGTAGAATTCTGCATTCAGTTCTGGTCTCCCTCTTATAGGAAGGACGTTGTGAAATTTGAAAGGGTTTAGAAAAGATTTACAAGGGTTTTGCCAGAGTTGGAGAGCTTGAGCTTTTGGGAGAGGCTGAATAAACTGAGGCTATTTTTCCTGGAGCGTCGGAAGCTGAGGGGTGACCTTACAGAAGTTTATAAAATCATGAAGGGCATGGATAGGATAAATAGATGACGTCTTCCCCAGCATAGGGGAGTCCAAAACTCGAGGGCATAGGTTTAAGGTGAGAGGGGAAAGATTTAAAAGAGACCTGCAGTGCACGCTTTTCATGCAGAGGGTGGTGCATGTATGGAGTGAGAGGAGATGGTTGAGGTGGGTACAATTATAATATTTAAATAGCATCTGGATGAGTACATGAATAGGAAGGGCTTAGAGGGATATGGGCCAAATACTGGCAAATGGGACTAGATTAATTTAGGATATCTGGTCAGCATGGATTGAAGGGTCTATTTCCGTGCTGTACATCTCTATGACTCTTATGTTCAACAATCAACTAAAACTAATGTAGCAGGATAGAATTACTTGATTTTTAAATTTTAAAACATGCATTAAGTAGGGTTCAGCTGTATATTACTTTCATTAAGTATAAAAGAAGAAAGCCAAATATTTTAATGTTACAGAATAGTTTTTTGAAAAAGTAACAAAGAGGATTGATGAGAACAGAATGGTAGACATGATCTATATGGATTTCAGTAAGGCGTTCAACAAGGTTCTCCATGGGAGACTGATTAGCAAGATTAGATCTCATGGAATACAAGGAGAACTAGCCATTTGAGTACAGAACTAACTCAAAGGTAGAAGACAGACGTTGGTGGTGGAAGTTTATTTTTCAGACTGGAGGCCTGTGACCAGTGGAGTGCCACAAGAACCGGTGCTGGGTCCACTACTTTTTGTTATTGATATAAATGCTTTGGATGTGAGCAGAGGTATAATGAGTAAGAGGTATACACGTAATAAGTACGTTTGCAGATGACACCAAAATTGGAGGTGTGGAGAATAGCGAAGAAGGTCACTTCAGGTTACAATGGGATCTTGATCACATGGGTCAATGGGCTTAAGAATGGCAGATGGAGTTTAACTTAGATAAATGTGAGATGCTGTACTTTGGAAAGGCAAATCATGGCAAGACTTACACACTGAATAGTAAGGTCCTGGGGAGTGTTGCTGAACAAAGAGACCTTCGAGTGCAGCTTCATAGCTCCTTGAAAGTAGAGTCGCAGGTGGATATGATAGTGAAGAAGGCATTTGGTATGTATTCCTTTACTAGACGGAGCATTGAGTATAGGAGTTGGGAGGTCATGTTGGGGCTGTACAGGACATTGGTTAGGCCACTTTTGCAATATTGTGTGCAATTCTGGTCTCCTTCCTATCAGAAGAATGCTGTGAAACTTGAAAAGGTTCAGAAAAGATTTACAATGATGTTGCCAGGGTTGGAGAATTTGAGCTATAGGGAGAGGTTGAATAGACTGGAGCTGTTTTCCCTGGAGTGTCAGAGGCTGAGAGGTGACCTTATACAGGTTTATAAAATCATGAGGGGCATAGATAGGGTAAATAGACAAGGTCTTTTCCCTGGGTCCAGAACTGGAGGGCACGGGTTTAGGGTGAGAGGGATAAGATATATAAGAGACCTAAGGAGCAACTTCACACAAAGGGTGGTGTGTGTATGGAATGAGCTGCCAGACGAAGTGGTGGAGGCTGGTACAATTGCAACATTTAAAAGGCATTTTGGTGGGTATCTGAATAGGAAGGATTTGGAGGGATATGGGCCGGGTGCTGGCAGGTGGGACTAGATTGGGTTGGGATATCTGGTCGGCATGGACGGGTTGGACTGAAGGGTCTGTTTCCATGCTGTACTCTATGACTCTAATAGTTATTAAAAATCTAATTTATTTTAACATTAAAACATAATGCCTCTTGACAATGAAATCTGTGTTTATCTCTTATGTGTAAGCAATGAAATACTTGTTTTTTTTAATCTTCAGTGGCTGAGTGGTAAACCAGTAGAATTAATCATCTGAATTGACACTGTTTCCAAACAATGGGTTGAAAATGATACACAGTTTATGACCTGGAGGTTTTATGACAGTATAAGTTGTAACTTCCTGCAATGTAGCCACATCTCTTTGGTAACTTTTTCTGCATCAGCATAGAATACCTACAGTGTAGTAAGAGGCCATTTGGCCCAACAAATCCACACCAATCCTCCAAAGAGTAACCCACACAGACCGATTCCCCTTCCTATTATTCTACATTTACCCCTGACTAATAACCTAACCTACACATACCTGAACACTATGGGCAATTTAGCATGGTCAATTCACCTAACCTGCACATCTTTGGATTGTGTGAGGAAACCAGAGCACCTGGAGGAAACCCATGCTGAAACAAGTTGTTCAAACTCCACACAGTCGCCCGAGACTGGAATTGAATTTGGGTCCCTGAAGCTGTCAGGCAACAGTACTATCCACGGTGCCATCGTTGTCATTATCCCACAGCTTAACAGAATTGTCCCAGCCCCTGGATGGCATGGACAATGTCACGTCAGTTGGGAAAATATGACCAGAATGGAAAATTGAGTTTCTCGGTGTTGAGAAAAAAAGTCCAATATTGCTACGAAGTCATAGAGATGTACAACAAGGGAATAGTATCTTCGGTCCAAATCATCCATGCCAACCAGAAAGCCTAAATAAATGTAGTCCCATTTGTCAATATTGGGCCCATATCCCTCTAAACTTTTCCTATTCATGTTCCCATGTAGCTGCCTTTTAGATAATTGTACCAGCCTCCATCACTTCCTCTGACAGCTCATTCCATACATGTACCACCTCTGCATGAAAAAGTTTGCCCCTTAGGTCCCATTTAAATGTTTCCCCTGTCACCCTAAACCTATGCACTCTAGATTTGGGCACCCCACTCCAGAGAAAACACCTTGTCTAATTAGCCTATCCATGCCCCTCATGATTTTGTAAGCCTCTGTAAGGTCACCTCTCAGCCTCCAATACTCCACGGAAAACAACCCCAGCCTATTCAGCCTCTCTCTTTTGCTCAAACCCTCTAACCCTGGCAACATCCTTATAAATCTTTTCTGAACTCTTTCAAGTTTCACAATATATCAGAGAGACTAGAATTGAATGTAATATTCCAAAAGTGGCCTAAGCAATGTCCTGTACAGCCACAACATGATTTCCCAAGTCTTATACTCAAGGCACTGACCAATAAAGGCAAGCATTCCAAATGCCTTCTTCAGTATCCTATCTACCTGCAACTCCACTTTCAAGGAACTATGAACCACACTCCAAAGTCTCTTTGTTCAGCAACACTCTCCCGGACCTTACCATTAATTGTAAAAGTCCTGCCCTGATTTGCCTTTCCAAAATGCAGCACCTCACATTTTCCAAATTAAACTCCATCTGCTACCAGCCTCCATCATTTCCTTGGCCCATTGGCCCATCTGATCAAGATCCCATTGTAATCTGAGGTAACTTTCTTCACTGCCCACTACACCTCCAATTTTGATGTCATCTGCAAACTTACTAATTATACCTCCTGTGTTCACATCCAAATCATTTATATAAGTGATGGACAGCAGTTGGCTCAGCACCGATCCTTGTGGCACATTACTGGTCACAGGCCTCCAGTCTGAAAAACAACCCTCAAACACCACAGAGGGCTGGGTCTGGGTGGAATGTTCTTCAGAGGATTGGTGTGGAGTTAATGCGAGGGCCAAGTGGCCTTTTTCCACACTGTAAGGATTCTATGATTCTAATGGGGAAATGACAGCTGGGGTCCTACATTTCAATTAGGTAGCCCTCAATCTCTTTGAGTTGGCAATTTTCTGGTCTATCTTAAATTTCTTTCAGCCAGGCCCTTGGGGATAATTGGAGTGGCTGAGATGCGACCTCAAATTATTTTCAACTGCTGACCAGCTATGTCTTACATTAAAAACATCAGCTGTCAATTGTAAACCACTCTCCTGCTGGAATTGTAATCCAACAAGGAATCAGTGTCTTCAGGAGAGCTGGGGAGGAAAATGCTGGCTTTGCAACATTGGATAGGCAGAGGGACATCAAAATCAACTGGGAATGAACACTCGGTTTTAATTGCTACGTGCTGCACAACAGGAAGGGTCCTGTTGGAGCAAATTAAGCAGATTAATGAAAACAAATAACAAATGTGACAACAATACACTTTAAAAATAATTAAATATTATGAGCAACTTACTGCGAAGCAGTCAATTCAGTCAGCATTATATAATGTTCTGTAGAATTTACTCTGTCCCCTGTTGCCTCTGTCAATTAGATAGATAAATGTTTACATTTAAATATGACTCCAAATCATTTAATAATTTATTGCACTGATCCTTTCCTTTCAACCTCATAAGATCATAAAACCATAAGGTACAGGAGTTAAAGTAGGCCTTTCAACCTATCGAGTCTGCTCTGCCATTCAGAGAAATCATAGCTGACCTGATAATCCCCAACGTTTCCTGCTAATTCTTGATTCTCTCACTGATTGCCAATCTGACTACCTCAGCCCTGGATATACTTCACAATCCAGCCTCGACAGTCCGTTGTGCTAAAGAATTCTGCAGATTGACTGCCCTCTGAGAGAAAAAAAACCCTCCTCATCTCTGTCTTGAGTTGTATATACAGTTATAGAGTAGATGTACAGCACGGAAACAGACCCTTCAGCCCAACTCATCCATGTCAACCAGATATCCTAAATAAATACAGTCCCATTTGCCAGCATTTGTCCCATATCCCTGTAAACCTTTCCAATTCATATATCCATCCAAATGCCTTTTAAATGTTGTAATTGTATCAGCCTCCACCATTTCATCTAGCAGCTCATTCTGTACATGCACCCCACTCTGTGTGAAAAAATATATTTAAATTCTTACGCTATAACATTTGCTGTCCAAAGCACCACAAAACTCAAGTAGCAAATGGTCATAGAACATAATTGCAGTCAGATTGAGAGAGGCAAGATGGTGATCTCTAAATTTGAAGGTAATCCCTAAATTTGAGATCATGCCCTCCAATCCTAGATTCTACCAGAAGGGGAAACAATCTCTCTGCATCTATCCTGTCAGGTCCCCTCAATGTTGGCTGATTTTTTTTTCTTGATTTTCTTTATCAATGTGTAGTTTCCTTTTACAGCATCTATTAATAATGACGAAGATAAAGCAAACAATCCAATTCAGAAAGGGCATCTTCATATTGTGCATCTTTGCTGATGGCTGAAGAGGTTAAACCCTTAAAGGTAGGTTCTGCCACTGTGAAGCACATGAAGTAACCTAGAACTATTTTGATGGAGGTTTTCGACATTGATGTCTGTTGCCAAGCTGCTGTTCTGGCTATCATAGAGGTGCATGACAGCCTACAGGTCTCCAATTTCCTCTCTCTTCACCTTGACACTTCAAAGTGCCATAGTTAGCATTTAGGACCTTCCCAGCACATCTGCAAGCATCCTCGAAATGGAGTATTGGGCATTCCACTGGTGATCTGGCTTCACCATGGAGGGAGTCCTTCTGTGTGTGACTATCTTCCACCTTGAAGGTGTGCCAAAGTCAATGAAGAGCTCTCTGTTTGTTAGTGCTTTTTAACTTGAGAGTTCTATATTTCAGGGAGCTCTGGATTTCAGGGGACTATTGCTTTTCTGACTATGCTCTGCCATGATGTGCCTATACTGCACCTCACATGGCAATTATTGAAGTTTTGTTTTAATATCTGTACATCATTCATGTTCAAAACCATGCAGCAAGTATCTGAAAATGAGGATATTTTGTCATCAGCTTGGTCAAAGCTTAAACTTGATGGTTTCCATGCATGTTATGTGAGTTGACGAAAGTGGGTCGCTTCATTCACTGGGTGTGAATCAAGTCAAGATACAAAGATAAAGTCAGTGGCTTATTTGCACAGAGTTGATCCTCATGCAACCCTATGGGCTCATACTTATCAGGTGTATATGACATGAATATTCATTAATGTGAAACTATTCTTAATTAAAACTTACCTTTGGGGTAAAATTAATGGTACATTATAATGTCGAGGCACCCAGTTCATGATTGTTTAAGAGCAGCACATACCAGTCAGTTTTATGCCCCTGCAACTAAAGAAAGTAATGTTTCATATTGAACTCTAACATAGAGTGCTGTGTGTTGAAAGTGCTGGATATGTGTGGACAGAGGTGGAAGAGAGAAGGCAGAGTGGACAGAGCATGGTGTTGGGTGCAGGATGGTGTAATACAGGGATGGGAGGGAGAACAGAGCGCTGCTTTTTGGCTGAGGCAAGTATAATGAAGGGAATGATTTTGTGGGTTGGGTGTGATGGCTCAGCAAGGGGTGGGTGCATGAGGGTCAAGGCAGGGATTGAAATATGGACGATGGGTCTGAAGGATGATGTTGATGAAATCAATGACACTCTTGAGGGTAGTGGGTGGTGAAGAAATCAGTTACATTAAAGAGCGGCGTGGTACTCAGTATGGGAGCAGGTCCAGAGTCAAGGTCACGTATTGGAAGTTCTTGTGGAGTGGATCACAGGAGGGAACAAATGCATGGATGAAGACAATGAAATGGTTCACAGTCAGAATGTGGATTGGGAAGGTCATGGATGTAGGAAAAGAGGCCAGAGTTGATACATGCTGGGAACAAATAATTGGACCTGGGCAACTATGAGGAGGTTCAAAAGTAATAAAGGGAAGAGGGAATGTTATGTTGGATGGATCAAAGGTGTTGGGGCAAGCATGAGAGTGATAGGAGAAAGGTGGAATATATCAGAACAGGTTTTCAATGTAAGTCAATCCATCATTTTAATGGCTTGCTTTTCTGAATATAAGTCTAGATCAAAGTGGTGCTGGAAAAGCACAGCAGGTCAGGTAGCATCTGAGGACCAGGAAAATCGATGTTTCAGGCAAAAGTCCTTCATCAGGAATAGAGGCAGGGTGCTTGCAGAGT
>NC_057711.1:72265190-72286440 GCF_004010195.1 Chiloscyllium plagiosum
CTATACTACTTTCTCCCCACCCCCACCCCCCTCTCATTTATCTCTCCACTCTGCAGGCACCCTGCGTCTATTCCTGCTGAAGGACGTTTGCCCGTAACGTCGATGTTCCTGCTCCTCGGATGCTGCCTGGCCTGCTGTGCTTTTCCAGCACCACTCTGATCTAGACTTTGGTTTCCAGCATCTGCAGTCCTTGTTTTTACCTTTTCTGAATATAAGTTAGATTAAAAAGGGAGGAAGGTAATTTTAGGTGGCTGGAGTTAATGTTGTACTCAGTTGGCTGATTTAAAAGGATTCTGTAAATGAGTGTGCTCTCACGTGTGTGTTTCCTCCCCTTAAAACAGTGTAATTACTGCCATAGCAATGGGTCTCATTTCCTGTAATACTGGGAACAGGAGGAGAGAATGTGACGATGGTGAATACATGCTGCCCATCAACAAAGACCTCAAGATCAAAAGCAGGCAGCACCAGAATGTGAGGCTGGTCTGGATGCAGGCATCCAAGGAACGTACCAGTCAAGACAGGCACTGGTATGTCAACCTAGCGACAGGACAAAAAGAAACAACCTAACTGATGATGTCCCAGGAAATGGTCAGAGATGTGTTGTTCTAAGAAATAGGAAATAGGAGCAGAAGTAGGTCATTTGCCTTCCCAGTCTGCTCTGCTATTCATTAGGATCATGGCTGATTTGCCAATCCTAATGTCCACTTCTGATGTTATGATGTCAGGAATTACATACGATCACAAAATCCTGGCCTCCTGCACGAAATGCTCTGAAATAAGACCCACCACAGCACTACAACCACCCAAATAGACAACACATCATAACAATCTCCCAAACAATACTCACCACAGAATTAAATCTTCACAACCTAATGCCTACCAAGCATAAATCCCTAAAATAATATCCCCTAGCAATGAAGCTCGGTATCCTCAAATAGACCTACTTCTTCTTCAAGTTACTTATTGCTGGCTGAACCAAAATTTAATGCACATCCTGAACTGCCCTTGAATAGAATTGCTAGATCACTATTTTTGCGGATCTGGAGTCAGATGTGTGCCAGATCAGGTAAGAAAGACAGATTACCTTTTCTGGAGGACATTAATGATAGGTATTTACAACATTAGTTACATAAACACCGTTAGGCTTGCTACTCTGATGAGTTTTGAACCCATATCCACAAAGCATAAGCCTAGCACTCTGGTGCAGTCATCGTACGACTATGCCATTGCTTTGCCATTCAGTGTCAAAGCCAGGTTAGAAAGCCTATGGTCTATGCTGGTTATTCAGTGAGGCCTCTACAGTAACAAAAACCCTTTTTCAGGACAACCTCAGCTGGATCTGTGGCATTGGGCAAGTATCTCTCCAGGATGCTGCAGTGTGAAGGTTACCCACACCCTCACCTCCATAACATGATGCCTGAGAGTGTCACCTGGGCCAATCCAGCACCTAAGGCCTCCAGCTAGCCTCACACTTTCGTCTTACACTGTGATAGGTCCCAGAATACCTCGACTAATCTTGGATGGGTAGGGGTTCAAGTTGTGAGTTGCCTTTGCCGATTGTGACCAATTAATGTAGACAGTGGCAGCATGTTGTTTGAACTGACGCCAATGCTCTTCAGCCATCCACCATTTTGCCTTTCTCAATCTGACTGCAATTATATTCTATAACCATTTGCCACTTGAGTTTTGCAGTACTTTGGACAGCTAAAGTTATTGTGTGAGAATGTAACTACATTTTTTCACACAGAGCGGGGGTGAATGTACAGAATGAGCTGCCAGAGGAAGTGGTAGAGCCTGATACAATTAAAACGTTTAAAAGGCATCTGGATGTGTGTAAGAATAGGAAAGGGATATGGGCAAATGTGACTAGATTATTTTAGGATATCTGGTTGACATGGACAAGTTGGACTGAAGGTCTGTTTCTGTGCTGTACATCTGTATGATTCTATAACTGTATATACATGACAGCATGTTACTTTACATATTAAAGTATACAGCTGATGGAACAAATTGGACTGTACATATTCCATAATAAGCAAAAGGTAAGGAATGAATCAATCACACAAAAAAAAATCAACTTCTGTAATATTTCATTTTTTATGTAGCTGCTCTAGTTATACATGCATGGCTGGATGTGGAATGTGCTGTTTTGAGAATTTGCCAGGAAACTGGAAATACTTGTTTTGTTATAATCAGACTGCAAAGAATTCCCCAGTAGCTGAACAACAGTACAGTGCAAAATATGTTTTCATTGTAGATTTGAGTGATGGTGCAGTTTTAGGAAATACCTTCTGTTCTAAGCTATAGTATGCACGAATGGAAAGCTGGTTGGAATTCTCTATGCTGCGTTAAAATTTGGCTCATTTTATGAATCGAAGAGTCAGTCTGAATCTTTGTTTTTCCTCAATTAGCCACTTCTCTTTTATTTTTGTACACTGCGCCATCTGCTCAGGCCATATAAAATTTCTTATGAGCTTTCACAATTACTCAGAGATTTAAATAATAAGAAGCTGAACTTTACAGGTCAAAAGGATCCCAGATTCAGATTGATTTCATCAATTGCATTCAGGCAGTTTATTTGGCCTCTTGATTTAGGGTTCAGGTAAAATTTTCTTAGCTTCTCATTCCTTATGGCTAAGGAACAACACACTGCTTTGGAACTTGAAAAGAAATTGGATCAGACTTTAGCTGTTATCACTAGACTACCCTCAATCACCTCCACAGTTAAAGGGGGTGAACTTCTGCTGGGGATCTTGTACTTGCTTGATGGAAGAGTTGTGAAAACTCTAGGCAAAAAAAAAGGTGTAAAGGCCTTTTTACCAACATTGCTTCAGCTCTTTCCCAAAGTGAACGGTAACTTCCTGTCTAGACTCACTTCACATACAAATGAGGATCACGTGGATGAAGTCCCTATAGACATATGAGTGCATGTGAAGCCAAATCCCAACAATTAGCCAAAACCTTCAGGAAAAACAAAACATATTGACATTCCTTAATTTAAAAAAACAAAGGTTACTCCTATACCGATCAAATATTAAAATGTATAAGTACACCAAATACACTTCTGGACTGGGAAAGTGAAGATTATTTTGTTTTGTACTGAAGCAGCAGCATAAAACAAATTTCATGTTGCAACATCTCATAGTCTACATATGAATGCACTTTTCATGTTCCAGTGCTGAAGAAATTGGAAACTAATATCTGTCTGGTGAGTAAGAAGGAGATGGGGGAGGGTTGTGAAATGTGCCCTGTTCACATTACACTTAGGTTAGCAATGTCCATCAGGTCACAAGGCAGTTTGACCCTAAATCATTATGAAGGCAGTTTCCAATGTAAGTGGGATTTTAACTGAGGAGGTCAGGCAAAATTCTTTAAATTTTACAGAGGTCAGGTCCTGTTGGAAAACTTCAGTATAAATATATCCACAACAGAAATCTGTAACTTGAATACCAGATGTTCGAGTAGAAAACTCCATGACATAAGTGTATTGAAACATGTCTGTAAGCATTTACTATTCTCTTGGCATTTGCTCGATATCAAAATTTGTCAATGTAAACAGTCCCGAGTCAAATTTAGTCATTTAGGGTTTATTGATATCAATTTTGCAAATATTTTACGAGACTATGATTGTTGCAATGTGAATGGGGCTCTTGAGTCTTGAAAAGCTATAATATTCCATAAATACTTTGAGACAATCATAACACATGTGTTCTAAGTACTTGTCCTACTTGTGGCTCAGTTTCTAAATATTGTGAACAGTGTGGAATGGAGCAAACACAGGCAAGGTTGATGTGAGGTTCAAGCTGCAGTTTGGGCAGAGCTATCTGATTTCAACTTTGCTGGCAACATGTTACTTTAAAAACCTGGTCCAGAGAGGAAAATATCAGTCAGTGTTAACTTTATGGATAGATATCCAATAATATCGTTCTAAAAAAGGTAAATGAAAACAGAGCAGGCTTGACTGTGATTCCCCTCATTGTCAAACAGCCCTCATTGTCTGTACAGAACCATGCACAGCAACAATCACTGAAATGAGTCCATGGGTTGAAGGTACATCCACTGTCAGGATATTGTGTTATCTGGAAAGGAACATGCAGGTGGTGACATTCCTAGGAGCTCATGTATTTTTGAGGTGCTGTTTGAAAAAACCTTGGTAATTGCTGCTGTGCATCTTGTAGATAGTGCACATTCCATGCTGATGTTTAAGTTATCTGAATGTTGTAGCTGGTGGATGGGGTGCCAATCAAGGAGGTTACTTTGCCTTGGCATTGAGTTTCTTGAATCTTATTGGAATTGCAGCGAAATGGTTAGATCCTTCACACTCCTTACTTATGTCATTTAAATGGTGCAAAGGCTTTGAGGAGCCAGGATATAAACAGCTCACCACTGAAAACGCAACTTTTTTACCTACAAATGTAGCCACAGTATTGATGTGACTGGTTCACATAAGTTTTCGGTCACGGGTAATCCTCACAATGTTGATGATAGGAGATATGATTACGGTAAACCAAGGTTTAGGGTAAGAGGGGAAAAATTTAAAAGGGACCTAAGGGGCAACTTTTTCATGCAAAGGGTGGTGCATTTATGGAATGAGATGCCAGAGGAAGTGGTGGAGGCTGGTACAATGACAACATTGAAAAGGCTTCTGGATGTGTATATAAATAGGAAGGGTTCAGAGGGATATGAGCCAAGTGCTGGCAAATGGAATTAGTTTAGGTTAGGATATCTGGTCAGCATGGACGAGAAGGGTCTGTTTTGGTGCTGTACATCTCTGTGACTCTGTGACTGTCAAGGGGAGCTGTTTAGAATCTCTTGTTGGATATAGGTATTACCCAACACGTGCAGCCTGCATTTACTTCCCGCTTACTCGTGTTACAACTACTTCTCTAGTAAGGTTCCCCAAATTGCTGTGGTTTCAGGTGGGATATTTCAAGCTGTTCAGCTTGTTGGTGAGAAGGGTTGAACTGGCTCCACTTGGTTCTACATCTACCCCTCAGCTGGCTGCAGCAAGTTTCATACCTTTCTCTGAGACATAGGTGTTTCAAATGGAGTCAATTTAAACAGGGTTTACTTCAAATAACAAAGAGTGAACTCATTAATCACTAAACACAAGATGAAGTAAGAATGCAACACACATACGCACAGATGAGAATTATGACGTTGAGTCCAAAAAGCTAATATTAAAAGATATGGATTAATCTCTAAGTTATTCATGAAGTGCAAATAGTTGAATGTTGCATTCAATGCATTGGTGTTACCAATAGCAATGGCATTGGTCATTTCTCAGTCAACTTCAAGATTGTTGGCTCTGTAGGTTGATTAAAATGCTTTTGTACAGCTTTCAGCAATGGTTGATTGGCAGCATTCAGAGTAAGAAATAGTATTTTTTCTTTCCTTACCTAAAGTTCGGGGGTGTTTAAATAGTCATGTGTTGAAGTTACTCAGAGAAGTGACCTTCACAGCACACCAATCTATGCATTTGGACGTCAGGAGACCAACATACACAGATCAGGGTTGAAGCTGTTCAGCTATCTGGAGCCAATCATGTAGTTGCTGACAGACAAAAGGCATCTACAATAGGTCACCATTGCCAGCTGAATCTCCATTGTACATAACTCTTGACTCCATCTTGTCTGTAAGTAGGCCTCGCCTCCACTACTTCAACCAACAGCAGTATGAACAGCTTACCAGTGTCAGGTAACTCGCTTTTTAAAAGTGCAGAAATCGTTTCCACAGTCCTTGCTTTTTTAAATAAAAATGTCTGTTGACACCAAAGTTACAATAGTAGATTCTGAATGTGCATGGTCATCTCTGTTTTTGACATAAGTGTACTTGTGTGCAATATACAGCAGATTTTAAGAACATAGATAAAAGCTTACTTTGTCTAAAAGATTTTTTTCTCTTCAACATTAATTTCTCATTGATTCTTTGAAGCATTTTTACATGCTTGTTAGGTTTTATTTAAATTTAATTCTGATGTTTCACTGCAGCTGCATATACTCCAGGTGCCAGCAAATGCAATATTTATAAAACCTTTCCCATTTCAGTCCAAAATCAAAAATACAGAAAAATAAAAAATATATTCTCTTTACAGTCCTTTTCTTAACAGAACATAAAGCATATTGTAATTAAAGCTTGATATGTCCATAGGTGATCCTGGTTAATAAACTGTGATCTTGAAACTATTCCAAGTCTGAACATTGTCCAGGTCTTTCTTCATGCACTTCATTACATGAAGATTTATAAATTGAAGTAAAACTGAGAGAAGTCAGCTATGAGGATCGTTTGCTGAGCTTTGATATAATTGATGAATTGCGATGGGCAATTATTTGGTAACTTCAGCTGATCAGTGAGGACAGGAGATGGTTAGGTGAGACGGATGATGATGACAGGTTTTAAGGAGATGGGCAGTACCTAAGGACAGAGAACCATTAACATTGATGAAGTACAGAAAACTGATTACAGATGAGGCTCTCAGAAAAGGCAGGTGGGAACATGGTCAACATACCAGAGTCACAGGCTGTAACGTAATGATGCAAATGTATTTTCTCCAAAATTAATTTCTCATTTCCTTTCAGCACAGCCACCTCTTGTCAAGTAACTTTCTTTGTCCTATCCTCTTAATCATTGATATGCTTCATATGCTGTCCATCTGTCACATCAGCCACAAGCATGTTGCCAGGCCTCCCCTCAATTACGTTACAGCCTGTGACTCTGGTATGTTGACCATGTTCCCACCTGCCTTTTCTGAGAGCCTCATCTGTAATCAGTTTTCTGTACTTCAGATTTTAAACACAGGCAGGAAACAGGGTCAAGTTGGGATCAGGGTGAACAATCGACATAAAACTTTGGTTGGGCCACAGGTAGAGTACTGTATGCAGTTCTGGAGTCCACATTATAGGAGGGATATGATTGCATTCAGGAAGGTCCAAAGGACACTTACCAGGATGATCCCTGGGCTGGAGCATTTCAGTTCTGATATTTCCTTTGGAGCAGAGGAGACTGAGGAGGTACATATTTCAGAAGTAATTAGGCGTACACTTGTGCTGCCAAGGCATACAAGGCTATGGGTGAGTACTGGAAAATGGGATTAGAACAATTAGGTGGTTGTTTTTGACTGGCACAGGCTCAATGGGCTGAAGGGCTTTTTTCTGTGCTGCAAACCACCCTGATTTTATAATCCTGATATTTTAATAACCCCACCAATCCTGCCAGGGATTTAATTAAAATTGAAACCACAGTATTGTGCCTTTCTATTACTCTCTGCTGTGTGACTATTTATCCAACATCCAACTGTAAATGATTCATAACTTTATCCAGTTCATCAGAATTAAAACCAAAACCATTGTTACTGGCACCAGCCACTAACTTTGCTCCCTCCCTTTTATTCCATTCTTCTCCTTGGCCCTACTGAAGTGCTGACCAATCAACTTCCCTTCTGATCTGATGTTAAGACGAGTAGTTAATGTTTCTTTGTCCTTAGGTACTATCCACCTTCTTAAAACCATCGTCATCCCTCCTGACTAACTCTGTCCTCACTGGTGAGCCAAAGTTACCAAACAGTTACCCACTGCAATCCATCAATTGTATCAAAGTTTGGCAAGTGATCCTCATAGCTAGCTGTCAGGATGCAAGTCAAGTAGTGACAACAGTAATCACTTGAATAAAGAGTCTGCACCTTTCCCTTAAGAGACTGCTCAATCTGATTTCACAGCAGTGCTATGTTCAGAAGATAATGCAGTTTCTTACTTGCCACATACCTTTCCAGCTATATTGATGTTGGTTATGACATAATTCATTAACCTGTTAATTAAAACATGCGCCCTCTATAAAGTCCTGGAACATTATAAAAATACATTCTACTTCATTGCCACTTGCAATTTAACAGAGTTCCAATTAGAAATCATTAAAATTCATTTTTTTTTCATTTTTCTGCTCTGCTTTTTAAAAAGCTATGACTTGTAGATTTACAGCACAGCAATTGCTTTAAATATGGATGAGATGAGGGAGGAAGGATGGAGTTACAGGCACCCATACTTTCTTGTGAAAGTTTCTTGTGATGGAATTGGACTCTTGTTTGGAATTTGGTTAGATTCTACTCCCACCTATTTTCTGGGCACAGTATAACTTATTACAATTGCCTGACTGCTAACTGAACTATCACTCGCCAAGAATCAAAATAGGTGACTTCCTAATCTGTTTACTGGTTCTGGATCTCCCCATACCTCGAATTTAAAACTTTTGTCCTTGTGATTAAATTCCGACCTTGTATAAACTTTTTATTTATACTCCTTCTACAACAACATTTGCTTGTAGCAAGGAGAAATTGAAATGTTCTTTATGGGTGCTCCTTCTGGGTGATCAAACGACAACATTGATGCCATTGCTTAACCTATGATATTTTTTCTGACAATCCGATGAATGGAGGAGACGGAAGCCAATTGTTCTTCAGGTATGCTCCATGATACTTTTATGTCAGCTACGCCTCAATTGTAGCTCTCTCAGCCTCCAAGACAGATTAAAACTAAACACAATAACCTCAGTTGGTTTTGTAGTGCAGTATGAAAAGAGTGTTGCACTGTCAGAAGAGCTGTAATTTTTTAAAATGTTAATCATTTGCTCTCCTGTGTACATAAAAGATTCAATCTCATATTTCAAAGAATAACAGGGGAGTTCTCCTCAGTGTCTGAATGAATGTTTATCATTGAGGCACCATCAGAGGTGAACAGAGTCCAACACCCCTGACAACAGCTGGCATGCTGGTTTGTTGACTGATTTCCTGATGCTGTCTAGGTTGACTAGTGCTATGGGAAGCATAAGTTCTTGATCCAACCCCAACCCCTATAATGGCCAACTGAAATATTTGGAGAGCTCGCTAGGTGTGTTGAGAATCTCAGGGAAACCTTCCAGGCTGTCTGGTGCAAAACAGATGGAAGGAGATGGGTACAGAGTGGGGAGCTAATAATGGTTACCCAGGGATTTACCCTGGAGACATCACCATTTTGGTGGCACAGAAGTAGGCTTGGAGATTGGTATCTTGGTGCCCTCAGTGCTGCCATGGTACCAGGCAGAGTGGGCAGTCAGCACTAAGGCAGTGTGGAACCTGTTACCATCGAGGTATCACCAGGGCAAAAAAGCAGGGGAAAGCTGCTGAGGATAAATGGACAATCAACTGATCAGAAAGAAAGCAGACGTTGGCAATGGGAACATAAGGCTTGGATTTTGGGTCCAGAACACAAATTCTGAAGAGGAAGGGTAGAGCCAATGACAATAGGAGCTAAGAAGAAAAGAACAAGTGGCTTGATGTTCATAAGTGCAAATCCGTCCACATAGGATCCACTCGCAAACACTGGGATACTAGGAGGTGACTGAGAATCATAGATGCAGGGGATTATAATCCTCCATGCAGACATTTGTATCCTTACAGCACTGGCTGCCATTAGAGTCATAGAGATGTACAGCACCGAAACAGACCCTTTGGTCCAACTCGTCCATGCCGGTCAGATATCCTAAATAAATCCAGTCCCATTTGCCACCACTTGGCCCATATTCCTCTAAACCCTTCCTATTCATATACACATCCAGAAGCCTTTTAAATGTTGGAATTGTACCAGCCTCCACCACCTCCTTTGGCAGCTCATTCTATACACACACATCACCATTTGCATGAAAACATTGTCTCTTAGGTCCCTTTTAAATTTTTCTCCTTTCACCTTAAACCTATACCCTCTAGTTTTGGACTCCCCTACCTTGGGGAAAAAACCTTGGCTATTCGCCCAATCCATGCCCCTCAAGATTTTATAAACTTTGATAAGGTCGCCCCATAACATCTGATGCTCCTTTTGACTTAATGTTTTGCCCTCACTGTGAATGAAGCTTTATCTTGACTGTGAATGACCCTTTCATTTCCTTTACCACCTCATATCATTATCCTCATCATGTCTGCAATAAAGTGACTTTCTGACGCCATGCTCAGAGACAGTCAGAAGGCACTAGTGTCACTCATTCAGAACTGACAAGATATCCTCAGCAGTCAGCCTCAACCACGCAATGCTCACCTTGTGACCACAGAGCAGCTCCAGGCAGTCTGCTCTCTGGTCTCTGCTTGCAGCTGAGGTACATGTGGCTATTGTCCTCATCATGGAGGACCCCATCAGGGATCATACAGTCTGCTACATTTATATCATTGGAGAGGCAGCCTCTGTCACATGACCCTGTGGTATACTCTGAGGAACCAAGTAGGCAGAGAATGACGATGGTGCCAAGCTTCTGACTTCACTGCCTGTTGACGTGGGCTGAGGGCTATCACAATAGAGTTTGTTCTGCATGACATATTTTACACCTATCACTATCACAAGGAATGTCTGTCAGTGACAGTGCAACTAACAGCTCCAAATACTTATAAAGGTTTTGAATTGAGGCGATGAATTAAATGTTTATTTTAAAAAGGGATTAAATAATTGAACTTAAATGGAGTGAATGTAATTTTTGCAATAGGAGTATCATGTTTTAAACTATTGCATTTGTCAATATTCAGGACTTTTTCTACTCATTCACGGAATCCTATGCTGTTAAATTATTGTATTTATTGCCCATTCCAGTTAGGTTTAAGGAGGTGGCGAATTGCATTCTTAAAAATGTTGCAGTACATGGAAGGTAGGTATACCCGTAGTGCTATTAGGATGGGATTGTGACATAATGTCAGTGAAGGAACAACTATTTAGGCCCAAAGCAGGACGGTGCATGGCTTGGAGGGGAACTTGCAGGTGTTGGTGCTCCCATGCATTCGCTACCCTCGTCTTTATAGGTGGAAGAGGTTGCAGGTTTGGAAAGTCAAAGGAGTCTGAGGACTCACAAATGGCACTGAACTTTCGAACTTATGATGTAAGGAAGTTCATTGATGGAGCAGCTGAAGACTGTGGGGTCAAAGACTTGCCCCTGAGAAAACACTGCAGTGATATCGTGGTTGGCCAAAAACTACCACAACTATCTCACAAAATGTGAGACATGGCTCAAGTTAAGTGCACGGTTCTCCTCCTGACTCCCATTGACTCCAGTTTTGATCGGGCTCCTTGATGCCACACTCAGTCAAATGCTGTCTTGAGATCAAGTATGGCCACTCTCACCTCACTTTAGGTTTCAACCCCATTGTCCATATTTGGACCAAATTTGAAAGGAGATCAGGAGTTGAATGGTCCTGGCGGAATCCAAACTGTGTATCAGTGAACAGGTTATTTCTGGGGAAGTATCATTTGAGAACACTGTCAAGTTGTTGATGATCTGATATAGCAGTAACTGAGAGATTGGCTTAGCCTTGCTTTTTATGGGCAGGATAAATATGGGCAAAGTTCTACATTGAAGAGTTTATGCCCGAAACGTCGACTCTCCTGCTCCTTAGATGCCACCTGACCTGCTGTGATCTTTTAGCACCACACTTTTCGATTGTGATTGCCAGCATCCGCAGTCCTCACTTTTTCTCAAAGCTCTACCTTACCAGATAAATACCAGTGTTTAGCTGTACTGTAAAAAAATTAGATAATTATCTTATTTAGTCTAGGCATGGATTCATGTTCATACTGGGTAAGTGGGTGTGCTGTTGGCTGATGTGGGTGATGAGTGGGGCAGATGGGTCACTCTGTATGGGCACGGTGCAGGAGACAATAAAAGGCCATTGGTGGAGGTGCATTGGCTAATATAGGGGCAAAAATAGGCAATGGAGGTTAGTAAGGGGGCAAAGGTTGCCATGGAAGGCACGAAGGGACAGGTGAGTGGGGGGAGGAGCATACTTTGGCACTGAGAATATGAGGGACCACGGGGAGTGGATGGGGAGCATGTCGCAGCATGGGTTGGTGGGGACATAGTGCAAGTGTGTGGGGGTGAGGCTGGCTTTTGGTTTTATTGCTTTATTAACAGGTTTGATAAAGTCCCGCAGTGCAGAGGCAGGCCTTTTAAACAGGCCGTCTCCACATCAACAGCACATGTGGCTGCCCCCAGACGTTTGGTGGTGGTGGACCTAATTCCAGCCATCACTCTTTCCCCAGAAGACAAACCTGACAAGTCAGAGCATCTCCTTCAGCATTGCTTTTGAGGAGTTGGAGTTTTGCCCAAATTTGTGCTCCCAACTGAGGAGCAAGAATTCAGGCTGCAATCTTTTGACCAGCACACACCCTTGTGACACATGAGACAAATGGTTCAACAAAACTAATCTTTAGCACAATAACGATGGTCCAAAACAGTTCAGATACAACAGACCTTTTTAAACGTGCCCCTTTAAGCAAAAGCTCACTGACTCACAGCATGGACTGCAGTGGTTCAAGAAGGCAGCTCACCACCATTTTCTCAAGGGCAGTTAGGGATGGGCAATAAATACTGGCCTATCCCAGGTCCTGTGAAAAAGTAAGTGAAAAAAAACTCCAAAGTCAGGCTCCAGTCAATCTCAACAGCTGTACTGGAAAATAGTCCAGCAACTCCTGGCTACAAAACTCATTCACAGAGCATTGCCTGATGACTATGCCCCAAAATAAATCTGCTACTGGATGTCTCTGACTCCTATATGTGGTATGGTAACTATACTATTCAAGAACGGAGACGGTTACAGAGAGTGGTGAACTCGGCCTGGACAATCACAAAGGCCAACCTTCCATCTATAGAATCTATCGACTCGGCCCGCTGCCAGGAAAGGCTGCCAGCATTCTCAAAGATCTATCTCACCCTGGCAACGTTTTTCTATAATCTCTACCACTGGGGAGAAGGTACAGAAGCCTGAACACATGCACCAGCCGGTTTTGAAACAGTTTCTACCCTATTTTTGTTAGAATACTGAATGGACTCGCAAACTCTTTGCATTCGCCTGTACCTGTGTTTTTGTTTTTGCCACTGTTTACCTATTATTTGCTGATCTATACTACTTAACTACGTGGTCTGCCTGTATTTCTCACAAGAC
The DNA here is from genome assembly GCF_004010195.1 of Chiloscyllium plagiosum. NCBI lineage: Eukaryota > Metazoa > Chordata > Chondrichthyes > Orectolobiformes > Hemiscylliidae > Chiloscyllium > Chiloscyllium plagiosum. The sequence continues at coordinate 72,278,134 of NC_057711.1, forward strand.
AAAGCTTTTCACTGTGCCTCAGTACATGTGACAATAAATTCAACTCAATTCAATACTGTCAGTCGCAGGGGCTGCAACCAATCAATGATTGTATCTTCCCTTAGGTACAGCTGTCAATCAAAAATGCTGCTAGGAGAGTTTGAGTTCTAACCTTTCATTTGCCAACAAGGGCCTAGTGAACACCCATATGGACCCTGAGAAAGAATAGCAGGCAATAAACCTTGTGGGATTAAATGCAAACAAGTAGCCATTCATAAAGTAGTGAATTCAATTTCTAACAATGGTCTACATTCTTGACAGTGAATGTGAATGCACTGGCCACTTAACACCAGGAAATAACAACAGTCTCCAGTGTTTTTCAGGAAACAAATTGAAGTCCTTTCTTCCCCACTTTGGGAAGACCCTATGTGATTTTTTTTAACCCCGTATATGCTGATGAGAGCAAATAAATTCAGCTTCAAAATTTCAGCCAATAAATTTGTTTTTCTCCCAGTGAGGAACTTAATAAAGATATGAACTTTGTAAATAGCACAAATCAGGTGATGAATGGAAAAAAATGGAGAAAGATTTATAAAATGATAATCAAAAATTGGCTTGACTCAGAGAATTGTGGAATAGTTAAAGCACAAAAGGAGATGATTCATCTGAGGGCAGTAACTGGATTTAACGAAATCAATTAACCTCAATTTGCATCTGACTCATTGCTACCTAGTAGTTAGTCGTGTTGTCTCACAGCACCAGGGACCTGGGTTCAATTCCATCCTTGGGCGACTGTCTGTATGGAATTTGCACATTCTCCCCGTGTCTGTGTGGGTTTCCTCCGGGTGCTCCAGTTTCCTCTCACATTCCAAAGATGTGCAGCTTAGAAGGATTGGCCATGCTAAATTGCACATAGTGTATAGAAATGTGTACGTTAGATGGATTAGCCATGGGAAATGCAGGGTTACAGGGAAAGGGTGGGTCTAGGTAGACTCAATGGTCTGCTTCCATGCTGTTGTGATGATTCTATGAAAAGTAAGCCACATAAGGTTTTCTTCAGTAAAAATGAAAAAGAAACACTAGTGAATGTAACTCCCTTAAGTTTAACAGGGATAGTAAAGAAACACAACTTCAAGTGTATGTAACTTAAACTTTACCCCTTTTACAATCCACGCCCCCATCATTCAAAAACACACACACACACGACGTGTGATTTGGGAGAATGCACTTGCATTGCATTGAAAGATAGCAGCTAGGCTATGTTTCGTACAAAACGAGACTAGGCTGCAACTCAGCGATGAGCACTTGTTTTACAAGCATTCAATCAGCAAGTGCCTACTTGCTTGCTTACAGCATCCTTGCCTTGCCTTCATAGGAGGCAATGAGCCTGATTATGGGTGCCTAGAACTTCAACATCCAGTCTCTCCTGCCCTACTATGCACTGCCTTCTTCTGCAAGGTAGGGTGCTGGGAAGGGGGGGAGGTGGTATGAATGGGATGACATTGAGTGGCATGGCAGTCGTACTGAAGTATATGGATCAAAGTGGTGAGATGTTGCAAGGAATTGAGGAGGCAGCACAGAGGGCATGCAAGGTTAGTGATTTGGGAGGCTGAGAGGGAGAATAAATGAGGGAAAATGAGGGAATAAATGAGGGAATGCATTGAAGGCAATAGTGCGGGTGGCACAGCAAGACCCTTGCTGGAAGGTGCATGCAGTCCCAGAGATAGAGTGAGTATGCTGTGACAGAAAAGAGTGTGACAATTACCTGGTAGATGGAGGAAGTCATCGACCATTTTGTGACACCCTGGAGATGGCACAGACTCAGACCAGACTTGCAGCATTCAATGGCATGGCCTCCTCTGCTGGTTCTCAGGAAAGACTACAGCTCTCCACTGCACCAGAACTTGCAGGTCCCGATGACTGCGTTATGATGCCATCTTTCCCCTTCTCTGACGTGTTCAGATTCTGTTCATTAATGAGCAGGGCAGCTTCAGAATGCCAGTGCTCATCCAGACGCACTGCAGAATTTTAAAGGTGGCACAGGCAGAGGGGACAGCAGTGTTTCGGCAGACATCTGCTGAGTGGCAGGTTGCTCTGGGAAGGGCATCTGGTAAGGTGGGACAGGTGTAACAGTGCCTGAGTAGACAATTAATGTGGTGGGTTTGGTCTGATACAGCGAGAAAATTTGCGAGGCTCTGCTGCAATAAACCCTCCAAAAAAACCAGTGCAACTAATACTGAGCCACAAAAGCATAACATTCAGCCTAATATCTATAAAACGTAACATTGTTTCATATACACACTAGCTTCACTTGCTTTCACAAAGCTGCAAAAATCTCTTTGTAATTTCTCTCCTTTTTAAAGTAGTGCCGATTTTTTTCTCATTTTCAGTCCATAGTCCAAAGAAAATAATCTTATCTCACAATTGTGTCTAAGCTGGCTGTCTGAAGAAGCAATTCACCAAGTAACTTACTCGTTTCTGCATGAGAGCTATGTGTCTCTCCTAATCTTCCTTTCACTTTAGTATCCCTCTCTGGCGTTACCTCCTGTAAGATCCTGCCAAGTTAGTTTCAACCTTTGTGAGCAGCACTGGCAAATAGCCTGCAAGGTAATGGGCCCTTGCTCTGTGAAGAAATGGCCCCTGCCATCTCCCCAGAACGAATCCCAATGTCCCCAGTATCTAAGACTCTCTTTTCTATACTATCTCTCCAACCATATATTCATTTGCTCTCTCCTCTTATTTCTATGATGTGTTGAACTGGAGTGGACCAAGTTAAAAACCACACAACTTTAAGTTATAGTCAATCAGGTTGGACTATCACTTGGAGTTATGTGATTTTTCACTCTTATTTCTACTCATTACTCATTTCGAGTGCTCTCTAAATTCTGCCTGGAAGAACATCACACTTGCTTTTCATAAATCAAAGCAATATAAATCGTGACTGTCGGCTGTTCGCTCCCCACTCCCACACCCACCCCCTCCATTTAAGTGATCTGGAACAATTCAGTGATGTAGTTGACAATGAGGAGACAATATACCATTGTGAAATCATGTCTCATGCTACAGAAACACATGTACGCTCTTCTACACTACAAATCTTGTTTGTTCTTCCCTCCATCCCAAAATTGCTAAAACCAGCCACATGGATTTGGCGCTCGCTGCACTCCCAGATGAACCATTATGTTCATTAGTATTTGGAACTACTCCAGGAGACATTATCTAGGTCTGTGGATTAATGGTTCCTGCGACAGTGTCGCCTCCCGCCTATTTGAGGGATAACAAATATTACTACTTGAAAAGGTTTTTGAAACTTCACCAACTCCTCACAATTCCTCTTCTATTGCCAAGAAAAGACAAGCCACTAGTTGAAATGTTTTGCCTAATCATTATTATTAAAAACCATTTTAAATTTGCCAGCTTCTTAGACTAATTCCATAAATTCAGAAAAAGGATAACAAAGCCACAATACTTGCAGATGACCCATGAACTTTCTATACTGTCACACCTTGATGCATTCCTCTCTCTCGCATCAATGATCCTGATCTGTATCACACTGATCCTGACCCATGGTGCATTCCTCCCAATCTGTATCACACTGATCCTGACCTGTTCTACATCCCTCCCAATTTGTATCACACTAATCCTGACCCATTCTACATTCCTGCCAAGTTGTATCACACTGATACTGACCTATTCTACATTTATCCTAATCTGTATCACACTGATCCTGAACCCTTCTACATTACTGTCAATCTGAATATCACTGATCCTGACCTGTTCTACATTGGTCCCAATCAATTTCACACTGATCCTGACCCACATTACATTCCAACCAATTTGTATCACACTGATCCTGATCCCTTCTACATTCCTCCCAATCAGTTTCACACTGATCCTAACCTGTTCTTCCATCCCCCAATCTTTATCACACTGACCTGTTCTACATTCCTCCCGATCTGTATCACACTGATCCTGACCCATTCTACATTCCTCCAAATCTGTATCACAATGATCTTGACCTGTTCTACACTCCTGCCAATCTGTATCAACTGATCCTGGACCATTCTACATTCCTCCCAATGTGAATCACACTGACCCTGATCTGTTCTACACTCCTCCCAATCCGTTTCAGACTGATCCTGACCCAATCTGAATTTATCCCAATCTGTATCACACTGATCCTGAACCATTTTACATTCCTCCCAATGTGTATCTCACTGATCCCGATCCCTTCTACATTACTGCCAATCTACATATCACTGATCCCAACCTGTTCTACATTCCTCCATATCGATTTTACACTGATCCTGACCCACTCAACATTCCAGCAAATTTGTATCACACTGATCCGAACTCCTTCTGCATTCCTCCCAATACGTATCACACTGATCCTGTCTCATTCTACATTCCTCCCAATCTGTATCACACCGATCCTGACCCATTCTACATTCCTCCCAATCTGTTTTACACTGATCCTAAACCGTTCTTCCATCCCCAATCTTTATCACACAGATCCTGACGCATTGTACAATCCTCCCAATTTGTATCACAGTGATCCTGACCTGTTGTACATTCCACCCAATCTGGATCACACTGATCCTGACCCATTCAATATTCCTCCCAGTCTGTATCACACTGATCCTGACCAATTCCACATTCCTCCCAATCCCATTCTACATTTCTTCCAATCTGTATCACACTGATCCTCACCCATTCTAACTCCTCCCAATCTGTAACACACTGATACTGACCCATTCTACATTCCTCCCAATCTGTATCACACTGATCCTCACCCATTCTACATTCCTCCCAATCTGTATCACACTGATCCTAACCCGTTCTTCCATCCCCAAGCTTTATCAAACTGATCCTCACCCATTCTACAATCCTACCAATTTATATCTCACTGATCCTGACCTGTTGTACATTCCACCCAATCTGGATCACACTGATCCTGACCGATTCTACTTTCCTCCCATTCTGTATCAGACTGATCCTGACCCATTCTACATTCCTCCCAGTCTGTATCACACTGATCCTGACCCATTCTACATCCCTCCCAATCGCTATCACACTGATCCTTATCCATTCTACATTCCTCCCAATATGTATCACACTGATCCTGACCTGTTCTACATTCCACCCAATCGCTTTCACACTGATCCTGACCCATTCTACATTCCTCCCAATCTGTATCATATTGAGCCTGACCCATTCTACATTTCTCCCGATCTGTATTACACTGATCCTCACCCATTCTACATTCCTCCCAATCTGTAACACACTGATACTGACCCATTCTACATTTCTCCCAATCTGTATCACTCTGCACCTGACCTGTTCTACATACCTCCCAATCTGTATCACACTGATCCAGACACATTCTATTCTCCTCTCAATCCGTTTCAGACTGATCCTGACCCAATCTACATTTATCGCAATCTGTATCAGACTGATCCTGAACCCTTCTACATTACTGTCAATCTGAATACCACTGATCCTGACCTGTTCTACATTGGTCCCAATCAATTTCACACTGACCCTGACCCACTCTACATTCCAACCAATTTATATCACACTGATCCTGACCCCTTCTACTTTCCTCCCAATATGTACCACACTGATCCTGACCCATTCTACAATCCTCCCAATCTGTATCACACTGATCCTGACCCATTGTACATTCCTCCCAATCAGTTTCACACCGATCCTGACCCATTCTACAATCCTCCCAATCAGTTTCACAATGATCCTAACCCTTTCTACATTTCTCCCAATCTGTTTCACACTGATCCTAACCCATTCTTCCATCCCCAATCTGTATCATACTGATGGTGACCTATTCTACATTCCTCCTAATCTGTATCACACTGATCCTGACCCATTCAACATTCCTCCCAGTCTGTATCACACTGATGCTTACCTGTTCGACATTCCTCCCAATCTGTAGCACACTGACCCTGACCCATACTACATACCTCCCAATCTGTATCTCACTAACCCTGACCTGTTCTACATTTGTCCCAATCTGTATCACACTGATCCTGACCCATTCTACATTCCTCCCAATCTGTATCACACTGAGCCTGACCTGTTCTACTTTCCTCCCATTCAGTACCACACTGATCCTGACCCATTCTACATTCCTCCCAATCTGTATCACACTGATCCTGACCCATTCTACATTCCTCCCAATCTGTATCACACTGATCCTCATCCATTCTATTTCCTCCCAATCTGTAACACAATGATACTGACCCATTCTATATTCTCCCAATCTGTATCACACTGATCCTGACCCATTCTACAAACCTCCAAATTCTGTATCTCACTGATCCTGACCTGTTCTACATTCGTCCCAATCTATATCAAACAGATCCTTACCTGTTTTACATTTGTCCCAATCTGTATCACACTGATACTGACCTGTTCTACATTGCACCAAACCTGTATCACAATGATCCTGACGTGTTCTACATTCCTCAAAATCAGTATAACACTGATCTTGACCCATCCTACATTCCCCCCAATCTGTATCAAACTGATCCTCATTCATTCTACATTCCTCCCAATCTGTATCACACTGATCCTGACACATTCTACAATCCTCCCAATCTGTATCACACTGATCCTGACCATTCGACATTCCTCCCAATCTGTATCACACTGATCCTCATCCATTCTACATTCCTCCCAATCTGTAACACACTGAAACTGACCCATTCTCCATTCCTCCCAATCTGTATCACACTGATCCTGACCCATTCTACATTCCTCCCAATCTGTATCACACTGATCCTGGCCAATTTTACATTCTTCCCAATCTGTATCACACTGATCCTGAACTGTTCTACATGCCTCCCAATCAGTATCACACTGATCCTGGCCCATTCTACATTCCTACCAAGTTGTATCACACTGATCCTGAGACGTTCTACATTCCTCCCAATTTGTTTCACACTGAACCTAACCAATTCTACATTCCCCCCAATCTGTATCACGCTGATCCTGGCCAATTCTACATTCCTCCCAATCTGTATCACACTGATCCTGACCCATTCTACATTCCTCCCAATCTGTATCACACTGATCCTGACGTGTTCTGCATTCCACCCAATCAGTATCACACTGATTCTGCCCCATTCTACAATCCTCCCAATCTGTATCACACTGATCCTCATCCATTCTACATTCCTCCCAATCTGTAACACACTGAAACTGACCCATTCTACATTCCTCCCGATCTGTATCACACTGATCCTGACCCATTCTACATTCCTCCCAATCTGTATCACACTGATCCTGACCCATTCTATATTCCTCCCAATCTGTATCACACTGATCCTGAACTGTTTCACATTTCTCCCAATCAGTATCACACTGATCCTGACCCATTCTACAATTCTCCCAATATGTATCACACTGATCCTGACCCATTGTACATTCCTCCCAATTTGTTTCACACGGAACCTAACCCATTGTACATTCCTCCCAAACTGTATCACACTGATCCTGACCCATTCTACATTCTTCCCAATCTGCATCACAATGATCCTGAACTCAGCACCACCTTCCTAACCTGCAATCTTCTTCCTGACCTCTCTGCCCGCACCCCACTCCGGCATATCACCCTCACCTTGACCTCCCTCCACCTATCGCAATTCCAATGCCATTCACCCAACTCCCTCCTCCCTACCTTTTATCTTAGGCTGCTGGACACACTTTCCTCATTCCTGAAGAAGGGCTTATGCCCGAAACGTCGATTCTTCTGTTCCTTGGATGCTGCCTGACCTGCTGCGCTTTTCCAGCAAAATATTTTCAGCTCTGATCTCCAGCATTTGCAGTCCTCACTTTCTCCTCTATTCTACATTCCTCCCAATCTGTATTACAATGATCCTGACCTCTTCTATATTCCTCCCAATCTGTATCACACAGATCCTAACCCAATCTACATTCCTCCCAATCTGCATCACACTGATCCTGATCCATTCTACATTCCTCCCAATCTGTATCACACTGATCCTGACCCATTCTACATTCCTGCTAATCTGTTTCACACTGATCCTGACCCATTCGACATTCCTCCCAATCTGTATCACACTGATCCTAACCTGTTCTACATTCCTCCTAATCTGTATCACACATATCTGGACCCATTCTTCAAACCTCCCAATCTGTTTCACACTGATCATGACCATTTCTACACTCCTCCCAATCTGTATAACACTGCTCCTGTCTGATTCTACATTCCTCCCAATCCTTTTTTTTTTAGATTAGATTACTTACAGGGTGGAAACAGGCCCTTCGGCCCAACAAGTCCACACTGAC